>NW_027224269.1:3572858-3872858 GCF_023699985.2 Odocoileus virginianus
CCCATTCCATTTCAACTCATTTTTCTTGTGGCTCAGCTGGTAAAAAATCCGCCTGCAATGTGGGAAAGCTGCATTCGATCCCTGGGTTGGGAAGATCACTTGGAGAAGGGAAAGGCTACCCACTCCAGTATTCTGGCCTGGAGAATTCCATGGACTATATAGTCCACGGGGTTGCAAAGAGTTGGACATGACTGAGCGGCTTTCACTTGTAAAGGATGAGATAATCTCGTACTAAGCACCAACTCTCATTCTTCATTAAAACACTCCAGAATGAGACTATTCTGATTGTTTTCACAGACTTGTGAAGGCCATATGAATAATCTGAATATATGGTGAAGACAGTAAATTAATAATCCAAAGAGGGGATAATTGCAAATCATCTTGTTCATCACACAAATCTCAAATCCTTTGTTATACATTTGTGGATGGAACATTACTTGGCAGATATATCCTGATATCCAACCAATGCAAATACCAAATAAGTCACTTTGCTATAGTATTGCCATGATTACAGTAACAAATGCATCTCTCTCTCTCGTTTTGACTCATCTTTGGGAATACAGTTATAACATCTTCTTTAATGAATTCATAATTTCTATTTCTTGGATTTGCATGCCAATCTTTCTCATTTTACAGATATAAAAGTATTAAATCACCTATGGTATTAGACAGAATTTTGTAATGAAAAACAGTTGGCTGTTGTGTGGGTTGGTGTGTGTGGTGAGGGCAGTGTGAAATCAGACTTTCAATTCCTAGAGAGATCTCTATTTGAATTGTTTTATTGTTCTTTCTAATTTTAATTTTTTAAGGCTGATACCAATGGGCATTCATGGAAAAGTATTAGTATGTTTTTAAAAGGACATTTACCCTTAATATGTAAATTCTAATCATACAAAGAAGACCTTAATTTGTAAATATTTGAACAGTATAGACCAAGGCAAAGAGAATACTTTGTCATCAACTCTTCTCAAGAGTTTAAAGAATTTTTCTAACTAATTCAAATGTTCATTTTTAGTCAATATTTATTAACTGAAAGCTAACTATAGCATAAAAGAATTTTATATAAAGTTTATCCAATAAAGCACAGTGTCATTTGATCACATTTTCAATATTTCACTTTCCCTATTAACAGCCCAAAATATGGCACTCATTTTTTTGAAACGATGTCACTATTTGGCACAGAAGTCTATTTACACAAGAGTGCATTTCATTTTCCATTTATTCCAGTAACTTGAGAACAATTATTTGCAACTAAATCTAACAGTATTTGTACAAGTACTTTCAAGCTAAAATACTGCTAAAAAATTCCAACACACATGCAGTTTAATATGTTTACATGATCACATATATTTATTATAAAACCTGTGACTCTAAGCACTTTTATAGGATGTGAATACAGTAGTCACTCTACCATCTAATGAATCATGGCCACGTCTCACAGAGAAGATGCTGCAGAGCAGAAGAGTCCTGTGGTCAATGGAGTTGAAATGGGTTGGCTACTCGGACTGTTCAGGAATGCTACTGCACCCTCAGAAAATTGCTTCATAGCTCCAGTCACACAAAACTGCAGTGGATTTTCAAGTATAAGCCCTTAGCAACCAAGTAACTGGTAGCACAAGCAGCACTGGCAAAACACACTCTTATTATGCAGGTGGGCTGTGTGTTAAGCAAAGTTGATCTTGAAACTCCAAACATACAAAGAAGATAAATTAGACAGATTATTTGTGTTATAAAATGGTTTTCTGATTTATAAAAGGATTAATTCACAAGTTTCCTCTAAATGGCAGCTCTCCTGATGCTTTTAAAATACAATTTAACTTACAAAACTTCAATTTATATGTGACTTTTTGCACAACCATTGTGGGAAGCAAAGTACACCTATATACAGTACTTACTTTTCTCTCAGGATTTAGGTGTCTTATTGTCTTTGTAAAAGACACTTAAGCCAAAATTTATATTTTAAGCCACTGAAATAGAAAGTCAATACTGCCTCTAAAACATGGATATTCCAAAATTATGTTTGTGATTTTTTGTTTTTACAATTTGGGGATTCATCTTTACAATGTACATCTTTAGATAGCAGAAGTATATAGCTATTTTCAGGCCATAATATTGGGCCCTATTCTGCAGAAACTTGTTTTTACTTTTGTGGGTGTTCTCCCTGTTTAGCTGTGTAACTCTCAAAAGATGTTAGTGGTGGTTACACAGTAGCTAGCCCATGATGTATCAGTGTTATACTTCACTGTACAGAATTATCTTCAAAAACTCAACTTCCTGCATTTCACTGCTGTCCCCACTGTTTTTTCAGGTGATGGTCATTCAGATAAAGTTCTCCTTTTTTAGTACTAAGCTCTCTGCAGGGTGTGGGGGTGAGGGGGTGGGCAGAGATCCTGACTACTGAATCTCTGCACCCCCTTAGCACACAGCACAGAGCCTGGCCCCTAGGAAGCAAGCACTCAATTACTTAGTGAATGAATGAAGAAATGGATTAGAATTGTGTAGAAGGATTCCTTCAGTCTAGCTTTCTGGAATGTGTACAGCCATAATGAATTTCTAGAGTCTGAGAAATCACAGAATGTCCCTCTTTTTCATTAGACACTTTTTGTAAAATCCATAGAATATTGAGCCCTTGATGAAATGAAAATATTTAGACAAATTAAATCACCTTAGAGGCCAGAGGATAAAGCAGAGGAAACTGAAGGGTCATTTCCTTACTCACCAACTGCTGGAGGGAAGTTAACAAGGCACACAGGCTGACCAAAGTCCAGAACCAAATTAGACTTTTGGCAATTGTGTCCAGACTGAGAAGTGGTGCTTTTGAGTGTTTTGATACAACCTTAGACACAGGTATATACAGAAACAGCAGAAGCAACTAATTAAGAGCTAGAATCAGAGGGAATTACCATTTGCCAGATATACAGATCTGTTTCAGGCAGGGCCAGGGGAGATCGCATTCTGCTGGCTGGAACCATTTCGCTGTGCTTGTGCTCATACCCATTACAAGCTGCATGTGAAATAAAAGTGAAATAGCAAAATCCAGCTGTAGGAGATAAACATAAAAATCCTAAAATAAAATATGTTTTAAAGCACTTGAGTGGATAAAGCAAAACAATACAATCAGTGGGGATGCTAATAAGTTAAAAAAACATAAAGTGTTTGTGATTGCTTTAAAAAATAAAGCTTCACAGTATATGGTGTTTTATGCCTTTAAATGAAATAGTCTGGACCACATTCAAACGATTTCATCTTAAAACCTAACACAAAATAAAGTACACATCTAAGAAGCATGAGAATTTAAAATTAAACCATAGTTATTAAGCAAAAGAGTTTATGAATCTGAGTTCTTCCAGGAGGCCGCTTTAAAATCATGTAACTAAATGAATAGTAAGCTATCTCTGCTTAAAATGAATGAATTAGTTTTTCTATGGAGACTAGTATTTTACAGAAATGACTTTATTTTCAGGAGAATACGAACATTGAAGTGGAATCACCACAGCAGTGGTTCTAGGCATAGAGTTTAAACCAAAAAACTCTCTTAATAGAAGATGGATGTTAATGTGCCTTCATAATAATTCCCTCAAATACCTACCTCAGTGTTCTATGTTTATCACTGCACCAAATGAGAGCAGACACGACAGACTCCTTGTAATTCTTATGTATATAAGAGGAGATGGTTTCCGGAAGCTATATCCAAGTTCAACTGGCAGATCACTCTTGCTCCTCTTCTATGAAATGTAAAATCTCTGGACATTAACCTTCCTGTAGATCATTTCAGCCCACCATTTTAAACTTCAATCTAATGGATTTAAATAAGAATTATGATCTCCAAAGAATGAACATGTAAGCTTGTCACTGTAGATGTTCGGAGATTTTAGGGTATTAAAGGCATTTATTTTCCTGAATGTCCTTTACATTTATATATACACAACTACCTTCTATTGTTAAAAAAATGATTTTGCACCAGTAGTTATTAATCCAAATAATTTGGATTTAAGTAATTTCTAATTGAAAGCCTATCATATCAATTGTTTATAGTGGCAGACAATAAACTGTTAGTCATTTTAAAGCTTTAAAAGTAAGTCATCAGGATCCACTTCAATCTCCACATGATAATAAAGGATTATTATGTGCAGTAACCTATTTATGAAAAGGAAACAGTGTGCTTCTTTCAGATGCCATCAATTGCTTTAATAAGGAACTGAAAAGCTCGACTACTTTATATGCAGATCACCACCCCAGTTGCATAAGGATTTACAATAGACAAAACAAAACTATTTTTTGTTGTAAAGAAGGGCTGTTTGTTTAAATCACACAATAATATTTGCATCTAAAAATTATGTACAGGCTAATAAGGCTTCATAAATGTTATGTAGACTTGGTTAGTTCAAATCATTTTAATTCTAACACCAAAACAAAAAGCTTGCTCAAGCCAAGGAAAAATTCAAGCAATACTCGCCTGAAGGCGGCAGGGGAAGAAAAGATGCCTATTTTCTCCATTTAGGCATTTATTAATTGCGTTGGAGACGCACAGGGTACATCATTTGATAGCTCCCTGTTAACGCTTCCATAAACTCAAGAGGTAAACGCTGCTTTCTCTGAAAATGGGAAAATTGAGATGGATTCTGAGTCTAACCTTTAATCCTAAAAGAAATAGCAAGTAACATATACATTTGTCTCTTTTGCCTTGAATTTGCAGAGAACTTACTTGGGACATTTAAATCTCACCTTTGAAGTCTTCCTTCAAGGTATTTAATGGCTGTATGTCTTTATTAAATGAGGTGTGTGGCGGCCTCTACTGGTGTGTGTATATAGAAAATGTTTCAATAGGCAGAAAAAATATTAATTTCAATTAAAAAGTTAGAAATACAGACTTTCATTTAAATATAAAAATATCTAATTTAATGCAGGAAAAATATATTACAAGTTGTGTAATGTACTCTTTAATTAGGAAAATAATCTAAAACACTGACCATGTTAGTGTAAAATAATGATTTACGGAAGGGCATTAATTGTTCAATTCACTCTGATATTGGGTTAAATATATTTTATTAATGAATTACTAATCCCAACTGAGGTGGTTTATTACCTCTAGTCCACTGTTAAATCCCCTTAGTTGACTTAAATAAAATCATTTAGAACAAACCCAAAGGAAAGGAAACATTTTCAGTTAAATCTATAAAGTCCTAGAACTAGAATCATTTGATGACAAGCTGGTTTCTATAACTCAAGCAAACTGTACGTTGACTTAATATAGCTGACATTTCAATCTATTTTACAGTGTTTTTAATTTCAAAAAATACAACACATTAAAATATGTTCAATTTATCAAAGCTAAAAGCAACATTTAAGTAATGTACTTAAAGTGCAAAGGCACTTTAACATGAAGAAGTGATGCCCAGTGGCTATGCTTGGTAACTGAAGTCCGAAATACCATATATCATTATTTACAAAAGAATTTATAGTCTCAAAAGATCTTTGGAGATCTTCTACAAAATACACTAAATATCCATTTTCATTTGAAAAGTTTGCTTACTGTTTCTTCATTCACTATAATCTCCTCTTCCCATTCCCACACTGGAAAAATAAAAGAAGAAAAAGGAAACACAGCCATAAACAAAGTATATGAAAAATTGCATTGTAGAAACATTCATGTTCATTGATTCCTAAGGAAAGAAGAGGAGGGGGGGGGAGGTGGGAGAGAGAGGAGAGCAAGAGAGAAATAATTTAAAGGAAAACTTGAAAAAGCAGTATCATTGCTTCACCCCATCCCCCAAACATCTTCAAAGTCCCCCACTGAGGCTGAGAAAGGGAGAACAGACACACACTAAAGCAAATGCCCAGCTTCCAAGAGTTTGGAGCAGCATCCTTTGATGCCAGAGGGTTGTCAATGATTTCCCTTCACAGCTGACTGATTGCAGTTTGTTTTTCCAGAACTTCGAGGTAGTCTGGTTCTGATTGCGGCTTAGCTTGCAGTAAAGGGTGGTCTGCTTTGGACTGCCCCACAAAGCATTTCCTGGGAGTTCCATATAAAACGGTTTTATTGATTCTGTCTTGGTTTTGGCGTCGAGATTCATAGGAAGGGGTGAACTGCCTTTTAGGTAAGGTACAAAAGTTATAGTGGACGAGTCCCGCACTGGGCAGCTCCTTGACCCGCTCAGCGATATTCTGATACAGCAGCTCGGGCTCTCTCGGGGCCTGCTTTTCCAGCAGCTCCGTGGCACTGATAGTGTAAGCAAGCGTGGCTGGCTCTTCTTTCTTCTCCTCCAGGTTGCTGTAACTGAATTCTTGGAGATTTCGGTAATAGGCCACCGGGTCTCCTTCCTTTTGCATGTAGATGGGGTTTTGGCACATCTGGCCCACAGGTGGAGGGATGTAGTTATAGACGTGGCCGTCTGCTTTATCCTGGGTCTCGGTGTTGTAAGAGCCGTACTGTAACTGGAAGGAACTTACATCTAAGTTGTTGGCACTCCTAGGAACACTGGGCACCCCCTTCCGGCGTTTCAGGACAAAGACAAATAAGCCAGCGCCAAAACAGACAGATAAGATAAAGACAACCAGCAATCCTAAAATTAGGACGGAAAGTGGAACTTCCGTGTGCAGTTCAGGGTAAGAACTGGGAGACACACTGAGTGAGCGAGGTGTGTCTGTGTTGTGATTCATTGACAAAACGGTTCCATCTGACAAGTTCGGACCGTCTGGACAGATCGCCTCCCTCCCCAGAAACTTCAGGATCTCCCCGGCGTGTTTCGCGGGAGATTCACAGGTCACCTCGTTGATGATGACAGGGGAATTGGCATGCTCTGTCCAGTCCTTCAGTCCCATAATGTCACAGGTGCAGTCCCAGGGATTCTCTTGGAGATCAATCTGGATAAAAGCGGGAAGCTGATCTAGAACTCCTTTCACTGGCAGGTGAGAAAAATGGTTGTTTCTCAGATTCAGCCTGGTGAGGGCCGTGCCCCCAAATATGTTATCAGGCAGGGACCGCAGCAGGTTGTTATTCAGAAACAGCAGCTGTAGGTTAATCAAAGCATCAAAGGTCAGCGGCTTAATTTCCTTAATGACATTATACTCTAAATAGAGATACTGCAAGCTCTGCAGCCCATCAAACATAGCTGGAAACAGCACTTCAAGGTAATTGCCGTTTAGATAAAGTCTGCGTAAACTGGTCAGGTTTGTGAAGGCACCTTCCTGAATGACTGCAATCCTATTGTTGCCTAGATGCAGCAGATCCAAAGAACTGTATTCTAAGAGGTCGTTCTTATAGACCGTTTGAAGATAGTTCCCTGTCAGGTAGAGTTTCTTTGGACTGGTGGGTTTGGGCTGCAGGTCGGAGATGTTGGTGAACTTCCGTTCTTGGCAGTTGACGTTCAGCCCATTGTCGGAGCTCTGAGAGGTGCAGACGCAGCTGCTGGGGCAGGTGAGGGGCACCGGGGACTTGGTCTGGTACACCATGATGGGGCCAAAGCTCTGCCTGTCCTTCGACACTGTGACCCGGGGGGTGGGACGGTTTCTCATTTTGGGTGGCCGGCTGGCTTTTGGAGCCCGGGTCGGGTTGAGAGCAGGATTCAGGGTAGGTGACAGCCTCGGGATGTGTGTGTCGGCGTGGCTGCCCCTCTGAGCCGAGTCGCCGGTACTTTTTCTGGGGCAGAGGTCTTGCCTGGTCAGCTGGGTGACATCTTTGCCGTGCAAGCGGAAGGGGGTTTCACAGACAATCTCCCCCACGAAAACGGTGATGGTGTCCAGCCAAGCCTTGAGCGGAAGTAAGTCGCATGTGCAGTTCCAGGGGTTCTCCTCCAGCTGGATCTCCATGATGCCCCCAATGTGCTCGAGGACTCCTGCAAAAGGCATCAGTTTCAGCCGGTTCCCGCGCAGGTCTAGGTGGGTCAGCAGGACAAAGCGGAACACATTGCTGGGCAGCGACAGCAGGAGGTTGTCGTTCAGGATGAGCACTTTGAGCTTGTTCAGCTTGCTGAAGGCCCCCGCCTCGATGGCGCTGATGTAATTGTAGTCGGCCTGCAGGTACTCCAGGCTCTCTAGGCCCAGGAAGGTGTCCTCCCTCAGCACCTCGAGCTTGTTGTTGTTGAGGTGCAGCCTCTTCAGGGTCTTCAGCCCGCTGAACGCCCCGGTGCGGATCTCCTGCAGCCCGTTGTTGCCCAGGTGGAGAGTCACCGCGTTGGAGTAGTTGACAAACTCGTTGGGGTACAGTCTGGTCAGGAGATTGCCATTGAGGAAGAGCTGATAGATTCGGTACTGGGGGGGCTGGAGCAGGCTGACCGTTGTAAATCCTTTGTTTTCGCAGTTAATATTCAGGACGTTCTCCTTCTCTTCGCACAGGCAGCGGATCTTGCAAATGTCTTTGGCAGTTTTGCGACTCTCTGTCTCTAAGATCCCGGCCACGGTTAACACGCTGAGGAACCAGACGCCGCTCAGCATCTTTAGGCGCCGTCGGGGTCAGCTCAGGTACCTACAGGCAAACCTTGGGCGGGGGGCGAGAGAGAGCGGGAGGCGGGGGAGAAAGAAACACGGAGGCCCGATTAAAATGGCAAAGCGAGGGGGCGGCGTGGGAGGGAGGAAGACGGCGGGGAGTGGGCAGCGTGGCAGAATGATATCACTGCGTTTTTTCCCCAGCGGTTTCTGCTCTCCTCCCCTCCCCACCCCACCCCCGGCCCTCCCACCCACGCGTCCCGGCACCCACATGCTTGCACCTGATTTCCCGGCGGGTCGCAGCCAGCCGCGGAGTCATTAGTAACCGAGTTGTCCTACTAAATCCAGCCCATCGCCTCCTCCTCCGCCCCTGGGGGATATCTTGAAGCGATCTCGGGCGGCTTGCCCGTCCTGGGCTCACAGCAGAAATTGCTTTACTCTTTTTTTTTTGTTGTTTTGTTTTTTTAACTGCGCAAAAAGGGGGTGGGAAAATCAGGGGACTGGAGGCAGGGGGAGGGGAGAGGGTGGACGAGCAAAGACTGCGTGGGGTGCTGGAGGGGGGGTCGGTTACTCACGCATCAGGAGAAGACGGGACCCCTCTCCTCTGCAGTCCGCCGGTAGTTTAGCATCTTCAGAAAGAGAGGGAGAGCAAGGTAAAAGGGGACGCCGCTGCTTCCGGAGGGATGCTCTGCTTTCTGCCGGTTGATTTAAATTTTGCTGGGGGGGGGGGGAGGGGTGTGCGCACGAATTCGGAATCCGGCAGGCGGCGGGAGAGACCGAGGACTCTCGGAGCGGCGGGCAGCTGAGTCCCCCGGGGATCCCGGGGGGTGCGACTGCGCGCGGAGCTGGCGAAGCCTGCCGGCCCGGTCGGCTGGCGACAGCGACGGCCGAGCTCGGGCGCGCACTTCCAGTCCCGCGGCAGTGGCAGCAGTGCGCCTGGCAGTTTGAATTTGAGAGGCTTTGCGGGTTCCCCGGGACAGGGCTGGGGTGACGTCACGGGGGAGGGGGCAGGCCGGGGAGCGAGGGCGCGCGGCGGGGGAGGGAGGGGCAGACGCTTCCCTTCCCCGCGAGTGGCTTCGCCAAGCTCGAATCCCGGCTGCGTCAGTTGCTGCTGAACTCCTCCACCTCCAGCCCGGCGGGCGGCGGGTGGCTGGCGGAGCTCCTGGAAAGGGGGTTCTCCAGGAGCGGCCCCGCTATGGGGTTGGCACCGCCAGGACGCCTCAGGCCCTTCCGAGTGGTTTCTCCCACCTGCCCCTCCCTCCTGGCCCTTCCACTGGGACTGGTGGGGAGGATGTTGGTGTCTCACTCCAGATTCCGGAGCAGGGGTTCCATCTTCCGTGTGTGCGAAATCTTCCGTGTGTGTGTGCCTCTTTGCTGTGTATGTCAGATCTTCCGTGTGTGTGTGTGAAATTTTCCGTGTGTGTGTGCGCGCGCGCGCTCGCGCGCCTCTTCGCTACAGGACTGAGCCGGCCTGCCAGCCTCCTAGCTGAGATGCTTTTGGTGCGGAGAGCGGGCTCTGTGTGCACCAGTGTGCCTGTGTGGGAGGACGAGGAGTTCTCCCGGGGCTTCTATGCTTTGCATTTAGAGCTTTGTTTCAGTGCGCAGAGAATTGCTTTCTGGGTGGTGACTGGCCAGATATTTGCCTGGATTCTGACAGCCAGCCCAACGTTAGCCTATAGACTGAGCTAAACAACAACAAAACCCTTCTCCCCCTGAGGTTTATACTTAGCCAGATAATGAGGTTTAAACGTGTACTCTTAGCCTGAAGGAAGGAGAAGAGAGGTGGGTGTCAGGCACTGCCAGGCTGCGCCTTAGCGGGGAGTGCAGTTCACAAGGGTACAGAGCCCTCCAGGCTGCAGGGGCCGGGGACCCAGGGGAACAGAAGCCACCGATGCAGGAAGACTGGCTTCTGAGAAAGAAGAGGGATGACCCGAGTCCTGGCCTGAGACTCAGGAAACCTGGCCTCCGGTCCAGTTTTGTTGCCAGGTGTGTCTCTTTGTTTCTGGATCTTCCTGTCCCCACTGGCACAAGGGGGTGGACTATTCCACCCCTTCCAGGTCTGATAATCAACTGCATTCAGATAGCCTTTCCTCATGAATATTATTGGCCAGGTGTTGGCTTTTTGCCTTCAGTATCTCATTTTCCCCTAATTATCTTAAGGTCCCCTGGACTTTTAAGTTGCCCAGTTGGAGTCCATTTACAAAATGGGAATGTCTGCCCATGGCCCAGAAGGGCCAGGGGCTGCCTCTGGCGGGAATGGGGGGGATGAGGCAGCAAAAGTAATGAATGGAAGAGAATGGGAAGAGTTGACCAAGCGAGGACGTGCCAGTCCAGCCAGACACTTCAGCTGATTCTTCCCTGCCTCCTGGGCCCTGCCTGCCACAGTCCACACAGGGTCCCATGGGTGGGCCAAGGGTGGCAGAGAGGCACTGGCAGAGGTGATAAACCTGCAGAGAACAGCAAGCCCCCTGCCTCTCCCCTCCTCCTTTCCTGTGAAGCTGAGGTCCTAGAATTGTCCCACCCAAACAAGTTCTTCCCTCCCCAAGAAGGGCTGGCTAGTTTATAAACAGCTCTCAAGCAACCTGTGGCTTTGGCCAGTCTCCTCCACAATTGGTCGTAGGCCGCCTTCTTTCCCCTCCTTTTCCTTTGGGGAAGAGCCCATCCCCATCCAGTAATTCTGGCTTTACCTTGGGCAACACCGTTTCCTTCTGGGCCTTCGAATTTCCCTTTTCTCTGCTAAAGGGCAACAGTAGAGGAACTGCCCCAAAGGGGTAGGACTTAGCCTCCCACCCACCCTGGCAACTACATCATTAGATGCCAGTGGAATGGTGCAGTGCCAGCACGATTAAACTGCCTTCCAGTGTGGAGGGGCATTTCTTTCTACATATTTCCAAATGTTATATATACAGAGTTCCTAGAGAGAGATGGTTTATTCAGTCATTCATATAACAACCATTTATTAATTAGGTTAATATTTCACTGAAGTAGAAGCCAACATGAGAGCTGGACAATACCTTTGCAATCAGATTCATTTTCTAGATGAGGACATTTCCTCAACCAGGGGAAGTGCTGACTTGCTTAAGTTCAAGAATCTATAAAATTAGAAACAGAACCCAGGGATTCTGAGTCCCAGGCCAGCAGTTCTCCAAAAACTCACTCCTGCTTACCGTGAATTGGTGGTGGTGGTGGTGTTTTACTGAAATGTGTTCTTAAAAACAAAAATTTTTTAAGTGAAATACAAAATATGAGTTTTAGTTTTCAAAGATCGTAATTTCCTGCAGGACACGGATGACTCTGTCAATACTGTTTTAGGACAGCATCTACTAGGAATTAGGGCGGGGGTTCGTCAATGGATGACGGAGGCGGTTGAAATCCTCGACACCACAGGGCGAGGGAGACGGCGCGGTAGGCTGCCTGGGGGAGCGGCACTGGGGACCCCGCGGGGGCGGCAGCGGTCCCCTCAGACGCGGGTCGGTGGACCCTCCCACCACTGCCGCGTCTCCCGGCGGTCCCCGGGCTGCTGCAGCCGCTTCCCCAAACACAGTGATGGGGAAAAAAATCGGCCTCCACGCCGGAAAGCACTTTAAGGAAGTTTCCTTCGGCCCCGCGAGTCGGGAAGCGCCGCCGCGGCTCCCCGCCGGGGACAGCGGCTCCCGGGGCGGTGGAAAGGGGCCAAGTGAACGCGGAGCACGCGGGAGGCAGAGGCGGACGCTAAAATCGGGCAAACGCTCCCAGTCCCCGCGTGGGCGACGAATGGAGAAACTGGGACTCCGCCGCCTCGGTCTCCTTCGCATCTTCCCAAGTGAAGCGGGGCTCGGGTCTCCGGGGCCGCCTGCCGCAAGTGCGGGCGGGCGCGCAGCTCCCCTCCGCCCCGCCCGCCAGGGGGTTCACGGAGCCCGGCCGACCCGGGGAGGGGGCTTCCACCGCCCGCCCGCCAGCAGCCTTCAGCCCCCGCTCCGCCTCCCCCGGCCCAGCCTTTCCCGAGAGCTCTTCTGGGAACCCAGGAATCCGGCGAGTCCCGCGAGGCCAGGACCCGGGCCCGACCGCTCGCGCAGACCCCTCCTGCTCACGCGCCTCCATCGCCGCGACGGCCGCTCGCGCCCCGCCGCCCCCTTCCTGGACCCGGGTCGCCGCGTCCTCCGCCCGAGCGGTGCCCGCGCGACACCCGGAGCCGGACCACGCCCGCCCGCGCGGACGGACGGTCCCGGGGCCGGGCAGCCGGAGCGGGGGCGGCCGGCCACCCTCGCGCGGTCCCCGGCGGATCGCGCCGTCTTTCCCCGCCCGTTCCCTCCGCCGGAGGAGCCGGCTGGCCGGCCGCGTCGCCGCGGCATCCCCGAGTGCTCAGAACTTACCCGGCGAACGCGCCGCCCGGAGCTTCCCCCGGAGGCGCCCCCGGCATCCGCGAGCCGGGGAGGCGCGGGAGGCGGCGCGGCCTCAGCCCGGCGCGGCCCGGGAGCAAAGGCTTCGCGGCGAGCGCGGGCGGCGCCCCCAAGGGCAGGCAGATCCCCACTGGAGCGGCTCGCCGCCGGGCAGCGCTACCGGCAGGAAGGAGGGAGGGAACCGGGAGGGAGGCGGGGAGGAGGCGGGAGGGGGAGGAGGCAGGCGAGGTGGAGGGCGGGCTGGCGGACCCCCGCCCGCGCTTATCAATCACCCCGCAGATCAGATGTCCCTGCGCTGCACCCCGGCGGCGATGGACAGGCCCACAAACGAGCCTGGCTCGGCTTCTCTGACCTGTGCCGCGGAGCCCGGCTCCCGCCTCCCGGCGGCCCCTCTCGTCTGGAAATCTGCCCAGTCCCTGCAGCTTCCACCGGGAGCTGCGGCGCGGACACGGTCAAGTGATATCAGGATGGCACGGGGTCCGGACCGTAGGCGAGGGGACACTGAGACCTCAGGGTGGAAGTTATGGACAAGTGAAAGCGGCCAGCTCTCCGAGCCGGCACCGTCCGGGACGGCCGCCCCCTTAACTAGTGAGCGCCCGGGGCTCGCAGCTCGCGGGTAGATGTGTAAGGACACCCAACGAGGCAGTCAACACGGCATTTCCATATAACGTGGAGCCGGGCGACACCAGCGTCCGCCAAAGCCAGTCTTTCGCCACGGCCCAATACCTGGTTCCGTTTGATTCTTTTCATTCTTCACGAGGTTGCCTGGGTCGACTGGCGCGGACTCGGGGCCACCCGCCTTTCGGCTTTCTCCTTTCTTTCGGCTCTGATTAGTAGTCCAGGTGGTTGTGTTTTGATCACGGGAAGGTGCTATAGTTGAGGGTCTTGGTAGCTCCAGAGGAAAGTGCGCCAAAGCCCAGAGCGTTGCGTTTCCCTGCACACCCGCTTTCCCTGGGTCTCCGGAAGAAAGTTGCGATTGTATTCATTGAAGACGCGAGCAGGTAGTAGATGCAATGGCACGGAGACTTTACCCCCTCAGTCCTGGAGGAGAGCAGCCTTAAGGAGAGTCATCACTGTCCCCTCTCCTTTTTATTCCCTCTCTACAGAGTCTGTAAAACCCCAGTTCTTCAGAAATCCACTCGCTTGGTGGCAGAGAAGGAGAGCTGAGGGGAGGAGGATGCAACATTAGAGCAAAAACTAGTTCTGGGCTAATGAATCTGCACTGCAATTTGTCTGTTTCAGGGTTATTTCCTGTACGTTTAAACCACGTTCTCCCGGCACAAACTTCCATTTCATTCTTGTCCTTACCCTGGGGAATCTTTTGTGCTTCTTCCTTCTCTTCTAGGCTTTCTTTTCTTAATGGTTTTCTAAGCAGACCACTCTGGGCCTCTTTAATAGAAAATTACTGATTATCTTATGCACGTAGGCAGACTTTATTTTAGTAATAGTCCAGATAATTTTCTCTTATATCTCTGAGGTTTTAAGGAGCATTACTGTTCCTTTTGACTTCAGTCCTGAGAAAGCCTTTTTGAAATTCCCCTGCCATTCAGACAAGCAGTTTCAG
Source organism: Odocoileus virginianus (assembly GCF_023699985.2). Taxonomy (NCBI): domain Eukaryota; kingdom Metazoa; phylum Chordata; class Mammalia; order Artiodactyla; family Cervidae; genus Odocoileus; species Odocoileus virginianus. Next base: position 3,587,226 of record NW_027224269.1, read on the forward strand.
AATAACAGAGTTCTCACATATGCACATGGGCAGGCTATTTACAGTTACATATTCAGAAACATTGCTTTTCTTTAATACCCTTATTCATGTAAAACCTGTTCACTATGACTATAGCAGCAGCCTGAACTCATTATATTATTCCTGAGAACAGTTAATATAATTTCTTCTTCTGTCTTTACCTCATTTCCGACGGTGTCACCTTTTTGTGTAGTCATTTAATGGGGGCTATAAACAACTACAAGGCACAGAGCTGAGGGGCTATTCAAAGGCAGAAATAATGACACATTCATGCTGGAAAAAAAAAAAAGACAGTTTACTGAGAAGAGTGGTGTGTCCCTCGCCACAAGGGACCCACACAAAAGCCATAACATATACAGATGAGATGAGGAACATGCTATTTTATTTTGGTCCAGTAGAAAATTGTAAAATGGGCATGCATCCATTTTAATCAGCCATGTAAGCAAGTCTAATATCTTTATCAGCCTTCAGAAAAGCACTTAGCAGCCTGCCTTTCTGCACAAGACCACACTGACAGTAAGATGAAAAAGAACAGACTTTTTGTCAGCATAACATTTTCAAGTAGGTGAACAGCTATTTCAAAGGATACCCTGAATGTACACATGCACACAAAATCAGGAACAATACAGAACTTTCTGTGAGGGTTGTTGCTTAGATAATTACAGAAGGGAGTTTGAAGTGTGTAGAAGATTTAAATGTACCAATTTGTTGGAAAACTGTTTCATACTGACTTTTCTAAAAGTTTCTGTATTACAGGGGAAATTCCTGATGTAATTGAATATCAAAGACATGCATATTAATGTATGTCTGTGAATTAGTAAAAATGACATTCTTGATTCTTTGCTGTAGTGGCATTGTAAATTCATCTCTGTGTTTGTCTGCTGGACTCAGTTGATGAGTTTATGTTATCGAAGGGCTTAGAGATCCCTGATTGCAATGCTAGTGAGGCAATAGAGAAAATTTTGTTAAATTTTGCTTGGGCTTTTGAAATTTCAAGCTAAATTTAGGAGAAAGTCAGAAGCTTCACCTGGGATGAATTTTTGAAATGTGCAGACATTACCAAGACAATGCAAATGTTGCCCAGTTACTGAGAGTACACAGTTTGCCTGAGAATGCTGCTTCTCCACCTTTCCACACCTATCCAGGGCTGGAAAACTTTTAAATTTTTTACAAAATAAGACCAAGTAGAGACCTCATGCAGAGTCAGTAAATCTAAGACCAGTGTGAGGTGTTTTCTGAAAATAGTGTCCCTTTGAACCAAAGGTTTCAAAGAAGTGTTCAGATGGAGACAGACAAATTCCTAAATAAAGAAATGAGACACAGAGGACATGCCGTTAATACCGGTAATTATAGTTTTAAGGATATTGTAGACGTTGGTTCTCTGATGCTATTGAAAGTGTGGATATTTTTAAAGTCAATGCAATTATTTTGATTATTTTGGCAGGCATGTTGGCTTGGTTGGAATAGTGCTGGGCCAGGACCCAGAGCAGTTTGCCTTTTAATCAAACTCATATCCAAACCCTTGGAGACCAATGACCTGGGTTCAAATTCCAGGGTAGATCCTGTCCCTAAGTTTCCCCATGTGCAAAACTGGGTACTACCACCTGTCTTATGGAGTCAGTAAGGATGAGTACCCATATGTGAGGTGAAATATTGAAATAAGAAATTCCTAAACTCCTTTCTTAAGAAAAGTAACTGATACAAAGCAATGGTTTTAGTGAGAAAGCATTGTTTTAACTGAAATTGGATAATAGAATCAGGATTCGAAAGTTTTTTACTCTTCTCATTGGAGCTGTATGATGTCAGGCATTCAAATGAAAACTTGAAAACATTTCATCTTTTCCCTAGATTTTTTCCCAAATACATAGATATATGTGTATATCAGGACGCTGACTTTTTGGATCAGATCAGTGTTTGCTGTGGAGGGCTGGCATACTTAATGTGTTTAGCAGCATGCCTGGCTTCTCCCAATTTCCAGTAGCACCAGTATGTAGTATATTTATATTCACGTACTATATGTTTGGGCTTCTCTGGTGGCTCAGACAGTAAAGAATATGCCTGCAATGCAGGAGACCTGGGTTCAATCCCTGGGTCAGGAAGATCCCCCGGAGAAGGGAATGGAAACCCATTCCACTATTTTTGCATTGAGAACCCCATGAACAAAGGAGCCTGGCAGGCTACAGTCCATAGGGTCGCACAGAGTTGGACACAACTGAGCAATTAAGCAGCATATGCACACACTATATATATATATATATATTATATATATATTTTATGTATGTATATGTGTATATGTATATATATGGTATGTGTGTACGATATGTTTATTTCACACTTAAACAAAATGGAGTAACATAATGTACATGATGACTTAGCGACAGAGCAAGACCAAGAGCTCAGGCTCCCTGATGCCCTGCTTCTTGGTCTGCCTCACCCTGAAGCCTGCCCACCACTTCTACGACCCCAAGTACTATCACTGGAAGCAGACAACACATATTGGTGCTGCTCTTTGCAAAGAAAGGTATTTTCCATCATGACCCAGGGCACTGTCATGGGTTGAAACCAGAGTTTCTGAAGCAGAATTCCTCTTGTCATAGCCATGCACCCTGAAATACTCTGTTGTAGTTGATTTTAAAAACTGATGGCCGTGGCTTGCTAAATTGATTTTATGAAGGACTAATAGGCTGTATCTTACAGTTTGAAAAACACTGATATAGTGGATCGGGCCAAGGAGGAACAGTGAGCCAGAAAAAAGAAAAGTAAGCAGTCAAGAAAAAGAGAGAGACTAGAAAGAGAGGGAAAAGAGAAGGGCATATGGTGCAAAGTTACAGTAAAACTTACAGCTCTCAACTGATTGTATTCAAATCAAATGTCACTTAGTGATGGCACCTGCACGCTGAGGGTCCCAGACGTCCATCCATCCATGGTGACTAAGTAGAGTGATTCATCACTTAGAACCGTATTTAAACTTACTGGACTTGGGAGGGAATATACATGGCAAAAGCCATAGATTTTACAGATCAGACTTAGGACAGCATTAGTAAGTATTTCATTTCTCCTGACACATTCTTCCCTATTAATCTCACTGCAGCTGGAAGTTATGTTTTGGTCTGGAGTTACAACCTAATGTGCTCAGGAGGAAACCAAATTTATTGGGTTTGACACTGCACATTATTGCAGCAGTATAATGCAGTCGAGCCTCTGTACTAAGTTCTGTTGATTTTATTTATGCATTTATGTTTGGCTAGTATAAATATATGGTAAAGTATGTGCTGTGGCAGAGAGTTTAATGCTGACTCTGCTGGAACATTCAAAAGTGTCTGTACGCAAGTTGCCCAGTTCTAAAGAGTTACAGTCAGAAGAGCAGCTACTAAGGATTTGCATTAAGTATTTCTGAATTTTTTAAAAAAGTCATTTTTGAAGACGACAAGGCCATTAATATTCAAAAATAGCAAGAATGACACACTCCAGATCTATCCTGAACTTGTGATTTGCACAAAATGAAACAGGGTTTAGAAATTATGGATTCAGAGGGAAGGTAAGATTTAGAAAGTAAATAAAATCATTTCCAAGTAATAGCTAGATGCAGCATTCAACCGTCATTGCAAATCAATGAGAGGAGAAAGAATTGTTTTTTTACCTTGAATCTTGATGATTTATTACTCAGATGTGATATCAGTTCCTTTTAAATTTTCCTTCTATTTTTCATCTCCCAGGGAGTTATCTAAGTGATATTACAATGCCACCTGGCACACACCCTGATTCACCTGATTGTTGCAGCTGAGGTCACCTTTAAGTCAAACGTAATGACTACAGGACATATATCAAAACAACTTCTGCACTTGTCTGGTCATACCATGGTTCTTAGGCTTATTAAAAAGAAAAAAAAAAACCTTCAAATTTTATGACATTTTTGATAACCTAAATATTTTTGATGTCCTCTCAGAAAAATAACCTGATGTCTATCTGGGGTGGAGGAACCATATGGAGTTTCTCAAAAACATGTCTGTGGCAACTCCAGGACACCATGAAAAAATTGGAGGCATAATCACCAGATTTGTTTCCCACCCTGGACATTGCCACGGCAACTCAAGTACTGTAGTAAGGTCAGTGTCACTTTGTTAATGTTTTGAAAGGAGGGAAAAGTAAGCTCGTTCTTTGCTATACATCATTGCTTCAGAAAAATGAGCTCAGTATGCTGAACCCTTACCTCTTTACATACTGATCTAGTTGGTACAGGTCAGGAAACAGCACTATTTGAACTAGGCAACTTCTTTGTCATCATTTAAACATATTGAATAGGTTTATTTTAATAGATTATTTTCAATAGAAATACTAATATTTAAAGAGATATGTACAGGTATTGCTAAATGATTGTGTTGGCTATTATTTACAGCAAGAAAAGACAATTGTCAAATTAATGAATCAATACCCTTCTTACAATTTTTAGAAAATATAACCACTCAATCTAAGATAACTCCTAACTCTCGAATGCAAATAAATAGTATAGAATAATCCCGGATTTAAAGTTTCAGTTACTTGGAATTCTAGCATATGATTTACTCAGGGGTCAGAACAGATTTGCTATGATTTACGTTGACAACATTGGGGTGTATTAGACAGCAGTGGAGTTGCTTGTTACCCCTGCTATGGTCCTTAGCCAAATTCAGTCTCGAACTGTAGTAATGATATTGATCATAGGCTTCCTGGCTCCACCAAATTGTACTTCTCCACTGAATTTTTTTTCCTTTTTTTTTCCACTGATTTTTTTAAGTGGCTTGTCCAAAACGAATCCTAGAATGCTAATAACCCATAATGCCTATATGGAGTTAAGTTATCCAATTTCTTGATCTGTTTTCAATATTAATATGCAATAACACCATAAGTCATTTTTAAAAACTACTATGATAGGTTAATATAATAAATAATTCTCTGTAAAGTGAAAGTTGCTCAGTCTTGTCCAACTCTTTGTGACCCCATGGGCTATACAGTCCATGGAATTCTTCAGGCCAGAATAATGGAGTGGGTAGCCTTTCTCTTCTCCAAATTCTCTGTAGAAAAACCTCAAAATATAAGGGTGTAGGGCGAGTGATCTATAGTTAAATTCTGCAGATTTCCCAAGCTGCTTTCACGCATGTTCAATTGTTATCTTTCATTGAAATACCAAAGTAATTACTCATCTTTAAGAATTTTCTACTTGCCAAATGTCAGTGAGTATTTTGGGTAGTGATGCTGACTAAAAGTACTTGATAGCCTAAGAATTTGTATTTTTCATGTTTGCCTGCTTTCCCTCCTCCCTCCCTTCCTTCTTTCCTTCCTTCATGCCTTCCTGCTCTTCCTTTTTTTTTCTGATTTGGGAATTCATTTATCCACAATTAGGTATTTTGTCAAATAAAACTGTCAACACTTCAGGCAGCAGTCTGTATCCTGAGAAAATGATGATTTGAAATGACCCAACACCACATAGAGCTTTCTGTCAGAAAGACACCATCATGGTTCTCTTTTTACTGAATTTTCCATAGGCTGGGAGGATGGTAGATCCAGAAGGGATTTAAAGTTAGAGGACTTTGTTGTGTGGTTTGGGTGTGCCTCCAGCCTCTACCTCCTGGTCCCTTGGAAAACACACAGTTTTCTGGGTCCCACCCCAGACTCATGGAATGAAACTTTCTGAAGGTGGAATGTAATATTGTGTCAAAATGTCCAGGAATGGCAATTTATAGGATTCCCAAGGGATTCTGATGCAATTTGCAGGGCCAATTCTAGTCCAGCATCTTCATTTTATAGATAGGGAAACTAAGGCTCCGAAAAGCTGAGTAACTTATTGACAGTCACCCAGGCAAAGCAAGAACCAAACTCAGATCTCCCAACTGTCATGCAAATATTAAGTTGTATACTGTTTTGATACTTTGGTTTTAGAATTATATTTTTCAATGACAATCAGTGCTAAAATTTAATGCTGCACAGTACAGTCTGCTTATGAACCATGTTACAAAATGCCTATAAAAAGTGGCTTATTGGTCAGCCACAAGAAGAAATAACATTTTATTTCCAGACTCTTTTGACTAAAAGTTTATTGCTATTTATTAGTGCTTTGGGTAATAACCTATATAGTGGAATAAAATGGTTGATAAATACTTACTGAATTGAAAAAAAATGAGCCCCAACTTTGATTTTGAGTTTGAAAAGATTTACCTTATTATGGGCACAGAGATGCTAAAATGTCAAAATTTAATGGAATCTGAAGTAGCTTACTATTCATGTTATCATTTACTAGAATCATTTTGAGGATATGATAGGGAAACCGGACTCCATAGTAGTTTTTTTTTTCATTTTGCTTTTTTCTTCCCTTCAAATTTTTGAGTAAAGTTATATAAACCCTTTAGAATAGGGACTAAGGATGCACTCTAGATGCTCTCTTGACCTATAAGTGTCTACTTCAAGAAAATTTCTGCTAGAAACTTTTGAAGATAAAATAGAACATCTAATTAACATTTAGAAAAGGAAGATATATATCCATTTCAAGTAACCTGACCTGGATTTCAGTAGCAGGATCTCTTCTTGACATATTTGTAACTCATTTTAATTGCTAATAGGTACTGTGTGTACACACCCAAGGCAGAACAGGACTTCACCTCTCAGCATTAAAAAGGTGAATTAACTTGAAATTAATACATTTTTCTGAAGAGACATTCCATTTATCCTAATCTACTACAGAATCAAATGCATGTGATTGACAAGCACCAAGCCTGCATCACTATAATTATTTTCAAGAAAAATCAGGTGATCTCATTGGTATGAAGTAGGGATAGTAGAAAATGTATGGGCTTTGGAGTCATATAGATCTAGGTTTGAACCCCAACTCAACCATCTAACAAGAGTGTGAGTACCAGGCAAGCTGCTTAAATTCTCCAAGTCTCACTTTGGTTTTTTGTAAAGCCTATTATGCTGACTTTGTGAGGGCTGTTGTGAAAAACACGGAAAATAGACACAAAATGTTTCATCCTGTGTACATTTAATAGGTGAAGCAGGAACCATGTTCTCCTTCCACTGTCCTTGGGTTGGTCCACAGAGTAAGGAATACCATTCTCTTATCCTTGGAAGTAACAGGAAGATCATTGCTGTCTCTCTCACCCAATCTTGAAAGAGAAATGACCTTGTTACTGACCTTGAGTGAAGAATCTGACCAAGCTCACCTCTATGCATCTTGTGTTCTCTCTTTCAGGGCCATCCATCCTCAGAGTGTGCCTAGCACTGCCTGGGGTTGGGCGGCTCTGTACACTTCAGAAGTCTTTTCTATGAAGCCCAGCTGTGGCCGTAGACCAAATCAACTTATTCAATTCAAGCTTAGTAGTATGAAGCTGGTATTTTGATCCCCATCTATATGGTATCTTCATTTATTTCTCAATTAGTCATGAACCCACAGTGGATTTAAGGGAGGGAAAGGCTATCACCCCCAAATCCCTAGAAATAGAGAGTCAATAAATTATCACTACTGTTTTCATGAGGATTTTGATGGCATCTTCATTTTTTCGTAGTAATTTGGTCTACTCAAAATATGAAATGTCTGTAACCTAGTGAACATTTTTTAATGGGACATTACCATATGCTCTAAATCTTTATTCATTAATTGGGAGGAAAAACTTGACCATTGGTTTCTTTTATCTGAGTAGCATGATTTAGGCTATACTTTGTCAAAACCGAAATCTTTTTCACAACTTCAAAGCAGAGGAAATGCTTTGTTTGATGCTTCCTGAAGGTCAATTCTGCTTAGTCATACATTGTATGTGTTCTTTTTAAACTCAGCAAATGTCTGAGATATCAAAAGATACTGAATTTAGAGGCATTATGAGGTAATAATCTTTATCGTGGCAAGACCAATGTTCCTGTTGCAGCTTAGCCTGATTTGTAAAAATGTGTTTGAGTGTGTGTGTGTGTGTGTGTGTGTGTGTGTGTGTGTTTGTGTGTGTGCGCGAATTTAATTGTCATTTATGCTTTGTGACATAAATAACAGTCAGTGGCAGAACAGAAATGTATATCTCCAAAGGAAAATATTAGTAGTAGTTTCCTTTCTTCTGGGTGGGCGAAAAAATTAAAGTTATCACTTATTTTTTTGAGAATTGAAAGAATGAAAGATTGAAAAAGGAGAGAAAATAAGAGAGAAAGGAGTAACATGGAATATAATGATATAACAGCAAACACCTTTGTTCCCATTACCCAAATTGATGATGTAGGAGAGACTTAAAGCAAATAGGAACAATATTATTAATATAAAATATGTGAAGATTCAGGTAAAGCCACTTTTGTATCTCATTCCCAATATTCTTTTTGAAAGTGAAAGAAAGTGAAGTCACTCAGTCGTGTCCAACTCTTTGCGACCCCATGAACTGTAGCCTACCAGGCTCCTCTGTCCATGGAATTTTCCAGGCAATAATACTGGAGTGGATTGCCATTTCCTTTGGCAAAGACATCGGTGTGTGTGTGTATGTATAAATATAAATTTTAAAAATATATGTACATGGATAATCTATAGGCCTCTTTTGTGAGAAAATACTGTATGTGGTATTCTTTATTTTTTAATGTAACATTTCTTTTAGATCTTCCCATGTGGATGCACAGAAATCTAATTCATTCAGCTTGACTGCTATAGTCATCTATCAAATTATATTTATCAATTATAAGACTGATAGTCATCTAAGTTGGTTTCAATTTTTTCACCATTGCAAACAAGCCACATCCTTGTAATAAACACCTTTTCTTGTAACCTTGCCTTCACTGTGATGAGTACGTGCTTGTTTTTCTCCTATAGTACAGGTTCCTATTTATTTTTTCCATGGCATCTGACACTATAACAGTGCATTTAGTTATCTTATTCATTATTTACTTTCTAAAATAGCTATGTCCCCCTTTAGACCGAAAGGTATGTATGCAGGCACCATCTTTGTCATTGCTATTGTTCACCAATGTGTATATGTTTTGTGACTGACATACAGTGTATACGCTATCAATATTTGTTGAATAAGTGAATAAATGGAAATAACAAATGAATCACTTCTTTCTTAAGGTGAATTTGCTGCCAGGAATCTCCTCAGTCCTTCCCACAAATAGACTTCTGGCAAGCCTGCTCCTCAGGTCAGCTAAAAATACGCAGTCCTGTCTCATTCCGCATCGCCAATGTGGCTAAGCTTTAAGCTCAGGGTTCTTGTAGGTGCAGTGTAATCTACCAAGAAACCAGACCTCATATGGACATGTTATTCCCCTGAATTCTAGAGTCACGGGGAATAGAAGTGGCTGTCATTCTTTGTGAAGATAAAGTTGTCCCCAGAAATCTTAAAACAGACCCCAAACAAGCAAAAGCTACTGCCACAGATTTTGCTAGTAGCCTCTTGATGTCTGCTCACCATTGCTTGCTTAGTCTAAGAAGCTCTTTTTTTTTTTGTTTTTATTTCTGCACATTATCTCCCAGAATCAAGATGATCATTACTAAACTGCTACATGTGACCATCTGGCTGAGTCCCGGTCAGTGAGAGTGGAAGTGTCATTTGGGAGTTCTGGAAAATCTCTTTAAGAGGCAAGGTGAATCCCCTTATTCTGCCCTACCTTGATTGCGTTCCTACAGTCATCTTGGATCATAAAGACTAAAGTTACCTGGTGGCTCAGTGGTAAAGAACCCACCTGCCAGTGCAGGAGACACAGGAGACTCGGGTTCGATCCCTGAGTCTGGAAGATCCCCTGGAGGAGGAAATGGCAACCCACTCCAGTATTCTTGCCTGGGAAATGCCATGGATAGAGGAGGAGCCTGGAGGCTACCGTCCATGGGGTCACAAAGGGTCAGACACGACTGAGTGACTAAACAGCAGCAACCCTCTGGGGGTGGTAGAACAGATTCCTAGAAGGTGTTAAGGTCCTAAGAACCATGTAGAATCATCATACCAGCCCTCAATTGTTTACTTGTGTGTGTTTTTTTTTAATGTGAGCATTAAACATCTACACCCAGATGATATCAATCCAAACAGATATATTTAGCCAAAGCAATACCATCCTAAGAATCTTGCCATTTAAGAAAAAATATCCATATACCTTGACACGAGCTGTGTAAATCTGAGCAAATCATTCTTGGGACTGATTTTTTTCCTATGAAACAGCAGGCTAAGCTTAAGAATATATAAGAACTTTGTCTACTAGAGAGTTCTGTGACCATATCTAAATATAACGACTCTGGATTGTTTAACTAATATTAGTAAGAAACAAAGCCTGTCTTTACAGTTTGGCAAAAGCTCATTAATTTGATCTGGGGGGTGGGGATGATTTGAGTGCAATCTAGGCTGCAGTTTATCTTTGTAGGAACTAAAACACACAATATTTCCCCAACAAATCTGCAGGGTAATTGTTGACTTACCTAGAAACTAACTGCTTTCTAATTGAAAGTTGGCAGCTTCATGTTTGCATAGAAACAGTTAATGTGCTAATTTTAAATGATTTTTTTAAATCTATTTTCTAAAATAGTTTGGCAAGATCTTATTATTGTTACTAATGTTGTATCAAGGTGGTCCAAAACTGAAACCCAATATTTCTGATTCCTTGATGCAGGGACAAAACTGCTTTTTTATTTTTATTTTATTTTATTTTTTTAGGATATTCTCTTTGTATTTGCAAATACAAAAATAATAGTACAAAATACAAACAATAAAAATACAAAAGTAATAATATGTTAGAAAGTAGTTGACATTATGAATTGGGAGAAAATAGAAATATTGTGATTTATGGCTGACTTAATTTGTTTTTTTTAATTAATTTATTTTTTAATTGAAAGATAATTGCTTTACAGAATTTTGTTGTTTTCTTTTTTTTCATTTATTTTTATTAGTTGGAGGCTAATTACTTTACAATATTGTAGTGGTTTTTTCCATACATTGACATGAATCAGCCATGGATTTACAAGTATTCCCCATCCAGATCCCCCCTCCCACCTCCCTCTCCACCGGATTCCTCTGGGTCTTCCTAGTGCACTAGGCCCTTTTTTAAAGTTGCAGAAAATTTCCTTCCTAGGGCTGGAAGAGTAAAAGTGGGAATGCGCTTTGGGAGTAGGTAGTCTTTCTCTTTGTTCTGGAAGGGATTAATCCTGAGCTTTATTGACATGCAGAAGTAAGCTAAGTACTTATTCTTTGTTCTCTGATTTTGGAAGTAATCTAAGTGTAAATAATTCTGAGAGGAATGCTAACATTCTAATAAGACAAAAGCTTACTTTTGGTGGGGGGAGGATGGAGGGATGGGAGTCCAGTCCCTCCTGGATACCTAGGGATGTTCGCTTTCATCTGGCATGCTCTGGGCAAAAGCTGAAGAACCTTGAAACTGGAAAGAGAGAGAAAGAGGGGAAGAAAGAGGGGAAGAAACACAGGCAGCTGGTCTGCTAGAGACTTTCCATATATGGAGTGTGTCCTATGCATTTGGGGAGCAATGTTGTCTGATACTGAACTCAATTTTCCTTTTCTGCACTGTAATGATGTTTCCAGCACAATGTGTTAACCACCACAGCCTCTTGTGTTGTACTTCCTTGGGGTGGGGAGGAAGGGGCTCTGTTTCTATATTCAGAAAGAGGTTTTTGAGAACTGGAGTGGCATGGCTTAGTGGTAAGTAGAGATGGACCAAAATTAGAGTGAATCAGAGAATTCAGAGACATGAGTTTAGAGCCAAGTGTCACAAGGAAAAAGCAGGTGTCTAGAGAGAAAAGCAAATGCACAACGTGAGAATTGTGAGTTAAGTTTTATTTGAGGCAAAATGACTGTCACCCAGGAGACAGCATTTTAGGTAGGTCTTAGAAACTGCTCCAAAGAGGTAGAGGGTAAGGTCAGTGTTACATATGGTTTTAGTGAAGATGGGGAGTATGTGCAGTCAAGCACACATTTTAGCAGAGGCTTGCTGCTAGTCATGAGGAGCAGATGTCACCATTAATGATCTTAGTGCTTTTCTAGATACGGGGAAATGCAAGAATTGGACTCACAAAATTGTCTCCTGAAAATATCCAACTGTATATCCAACTGTCTAAAGACCTGGTCTGCCAGTTTTTCCCAGTGCACAGAGGGCCTCATTTTTTATCTACACCCTGAACTCTTTTTAGTGGGTGTTGAAGCCTGTGGTTGCAGTGGTTTGTGAATAAGTTCTTGTAGAGGCAGATGGAAAGTGTCAATTTTTAGTTGACTCAGGAGAGATAGATTTATACTCCCCAGGAATGATTTGAAATACATAGGAGGACTCTGAGTTACCCAGGATGAGTTCTCAAGTTATTTTTTATTTAAACATTTAAGAAAGATGATGCTTAGAAGGCTAGAAAAGCAGGAGAACTGGGATTTCCTAATAATACTAGTACTGTTTCTCTTGAATATCTACTGTAGCACCTATGTAAAACAGTTGATACACGTGATCTCATGTATTGCTCATAACACCTGAAAGGCAGCATTATTTTCATCACCAGGGAGGCAAATGCTTAGAAATATTTTAATTGGAAATTTGTCTTATTCTTTGTTATTGTAGTGAAAGCATTTTTCTTTACCTTTTTAAAATTAATTCTTACTGATATTTTTTGCAGTTAATATGGACTGGTGACATTTGGTAGTCAGATGACAATACAACTTTCATGAATTATCTATCAAGAGGGTTCATTTCCAGGAAGAATGTGGAAATATGTATGCAAATCCAGAGTTTTAAAAAATAAGAGTTATGCTGAGAATATCTAGTGGAAGAGTTTTGCAGCTCATAGTTAACGTCAGTATTTATTTTTTATAATGACATATTTTGTTCTGAATCATGATACAAAGTAACAATGAGAACATTGAGTTTAATATTCTAGTATTTTATTAATTAATTTATTTTAATTGGAGGCTAATTGCTTTACAATATTGTAGTGGTTTTTGCCATACGTTGACATGAATCAGCCATGGGTATACATGTGTTCCTTATCCTGAACCCCCCTCCCACCAGTATTAAATGACCATAAATTCCTGGTATTTACTCATGAGCGTCATGATTCACATTTGATTGCCATGTCCTAGAGTGAGTAGAGTGAGTGTTGCTATTATGTACAGTACACTGTATACAGGCTTACTAATGAAAAACTGCAGCAAAAATGAAGGGCTACATTAGTAATGGATAACACAGTCAGAGCAGCTCTTAATGGTGAGCGACATTACAGTTGCTGAGTCTGCTGTTTTTCTTTCTTTCTTTACTGTTTTACTCTGGAGAAGTGAAGTTGCTCAGTCATGTCCGACTCTTTGCGACCTCATGGACTGTAGCCTGCCAGGCTCCTCCATCCATGGGATTTTCCAGGCAAGAATACTGGAGTGGGTTGCTTTTTTCCTCTGGAGGGCTTTACAGATATGTCTTCTTTTCTTCTTTCTTAACCAACTAGATGGTTAAAGATTATATGCAGAAATGCACTCAAGTGTAAGTGGAAAATGCCTGGCAGGAAAAGTCAATTGGCCTTTACTAAAATTAGGAGAAATATTTATAGCCATTCAAAAAACAGAGTTGGTTGATTATAAGAGTGGAGTGTGAGCTTATGTGAGCTCCTGGAGGGGCCTTGTTGTCACTTCATCATATGCACAGTGGCACAGAATTGAGCTAGTCACCTGGTGTGATTTGAGAAAGGAGTGGCTCTAGTGGCTTATGACTCTCCTGCCCCCAGTACCTTCCAACTCCTCACTAGGAAGCCCCTGGAGTTGGACGTCCAGTGTCAGGCAGCACTATAGCCTGTGAAGCTGACTAGGATTCAGAAAAGTGGTCAGGCGGCTGGAGACTGTGTGTGTGTGTGTGTGTGTGTGTGTTTATATATATATATATATATATATATATATATATATATATATATATAGGCTCCTCTGTCCATGGAATTCTTCAGGGAGGTAAAGTTGACAATACATAAATACATAGAGATGATATAGATATGAATATATATATATGTATGTGTATATATATATATATATAGCCATATACATATAAAATCATGAATGGAAAGGTTGAAAGAGAGGTCATTCTAAAGGAAAAGCTATTATAAAGGAGGAACGCCTCGATACAGCTCTTTATCTTATCTCTGTAATAAATTGTTGTTTGGTCTAACTCTGGTTTTAGCCTCCTTCGAACTAAGGAAAACTCATCTTTAAACTCACCTGAATCTTTAATCTGTGTTTTATGTCAAGAGCTATTTTCAGACCATAATCACAGCTCTGGAGCTTTAAAGTATCATAGCAATTCGATATCAAAAGGATTTGACTTTGTTCTTTCTAGGGAGACAGACAAAAACACCTGCTTGAAATAATCAAATGGCTGCATAGTTGGATCTTTCTAATCCCAGCTTTCTCCCTGGATTAGGGAAGATGAAGAAGAAATTGTTCAAGGAGAGGAAAAGTATGGCATCTCTCTGAAGCCTTCTGTCCATAGCCGTTTCTATGCCCTTGGCCTGTTCCGGAGTTCCAGCACCAATGCTGTTCCTTAAGCAGGGAAGATGGAGAAGCTATGAGCCAGACATTTGACTATAAATTAGCTTTTTTGTTGATGCTGATCTGATGGCTGAATTCTAATAATTGGCTTCTTGCCTCATTCCTTATGATTAAGGTGCCATTTGGGGACATTTTTGTGAGCAAAAAGGGATGCTATTAATAACTAATCTGGGAAAGCAGGTATAAACCTGGGCTGCCCTGTGCAAATTGGACATTTGATCTCTCTATTTATGATCAAGTAGTACCTGGTCCTAATGAATGACACTAATAACCTTTCTGCACTTTGATGAAGACTAAGCACTTTACTTAGAATGTGTCATTTAATCCTAAGAGCTGCCTCCCCTACCAGATCAGTGCTGTTAGCCTCCAGATTTTACAGATTAGGAACCGGAGGTACAAAAAAAGGGAAGTCACCCAAGTTCCCATGGCTAAGTTCCCATTGGCAGAAACAAATTGCAGGGGCTTGGAAAAGGTGAATGGAAGTACCAGTTAGGTTGAAAATAAGGAGCAGTGGGCTGGAATGAGGGCATAAGGGCAGACAGATTCTGCAGGTGGTGTGACAGTGTTAGCTGGAGATGTCTAGGGGCTGGAAGGGATTCTTAAGAAGGCCAGGAAAACACAGGCTAACAGACTATTTTTGTCATGGTGCATGGCAGCACATCAGTGGGGAGGGGAGAGTCACCCATCACCCCTTGCTCTCTTGAGATGCCCAGGGATCTCAACTGTAACATGGCAAGCCTGAAGCAAACAGTACAATGACAGATAACCCAGCTGTGTCAGCAGTTCTCCAATGCCATCCTCCTGCACCTACAGAATTCTCTGTTATGAGCAGGCCAGATCCTGTGATTTCTGTCTGTTTATGTGGTCAGAATTCCAGGAGGATTTATCCTCTGCATCCCTCATTTTAGCTCTAAACACTGTCATCTTTTATTACCCCCTAGGCATTCCTTGTGTAAGCCTTGAGCTGATGGAAAGCAACTTAAAGGCACGGACCAAACCATTTTGGCATCTACGTGAGCGTCACAGTGCTAAGCACAGAGAGATACACAACAAAATTTTTTTTTCATAGATCAGTTTTTTCATGCAGCTATAAGATGTAACTAAAATGGGGTCATTTCAAACAACACAAATGTGTTATCTTATAGAAAGTCTGAAATGAGGCTCACTGGGCTAAAATCAAGATGTCAGCAGGGCCATGTTCCTTCTGATGGGTCTAAGGGAGAACCCACTGCCTTCTCTCTCCCAGCCTTTAGAGACCACCCGCATTCCTTGGCTTGTCGCCCCATCCTCCATCTTCAAAGCAGTGGCAGAACATCTTCAAACCTAGCTGATTTTGCCCTCTCTCTGCCTCTCTCTTTCACTTTAAAGGACCCTTATGGTGACAGTGGGCCCATCCAGATTGTCTAGGGTAGTGGGCCCATCCAGATTGTCTAGGGTAGTCTCCCCTTTGCAAGGTCAGTTGATGAAATGACTCTAAGTCCCCTTTGCTGTGTAACATTAACATAGTCACAGTTTCTGAGGATTAGAATATGTACATCTTTGGAGGGGTCTACTGCACTTTTGTCCAAATGGGAAGGGGAAGGACACATGTTTCTCCCTGTATTAGTTTCCCATTGTTTTTTTCTTTTTTGGCTACACCACACAACATGTAGGATTTTAGTTGCCCAACCTGGGATCAAACCTGCATCTCCCACACAGGAAGTGCAGAATCTTAAACACTGGACCGCCAGGAAAGTCCCAGTTTCCCATTGTTGATATAACACATCGACAATGAACTCTGTGGCTTAAACAGCACAAATTTATCATCTTACAGTTCTGTAGACCCCAAGTCTGAAATGGCTAAAACCAAGGTGTCAGGAGGGCTATATTCCTTTGGATGTGCCAGCACAGAATCCATTTCTTCGCCTCTTCTAGAGGCCACCTGCATTCCTTGGCTCATGGTTCCTTCCTACATTTTAAAAGCCAGAAATGTGTGATCAAATTGTTCTCACACTGAATCATATAACCCTCCTTTCAGCTTCACATCTCCTTCCCTGACTCTCACTCCTTGGCTTCCCTGCTATGCTTATAAGGACCTTTGCTATGACAATGCACTTAGCCAGATAATCCAGGATAATCTACCATCTCAAGTTCTGGTGGTCAGCAATGTTCACTCCTTTTTGCCATGTAATCTGACATATTCATAGGTTCTCACAGTAGAATGTGGGCACCTTTCTGGGGCCTATATTCTGCCGCATGTCTTCTAAAAACTTTCCAAAAATATGTTCAAATATGCACAGAAGTGGAGAGACAGAGTATCATAAAGCCTCACTGACACATCCTTAGCTTTGGACTCGGTTCATTTTTGAGGGTTATTCTGTGACTGGTTGTAATATTATTTCATACAATAAATACTAGTTAACTTTATTTCTACATTATTTTGGTTTCTTGTTATATAAATATTGAGATTATAAAGTATTGTTTAAAAGTTATTTTGCAGACTTTATTTACTGTTAATGATAGTTGTAAATTATATAAAAACAGTACAATAAATACTCTCAAGGCAGAATATTGTATATAAAAATCATGAAAAGTAGGATGGACACAAAAAACCTGATATTCTGACATCCCTCAATACAGAAGAATACCTTTGGCCAATATTCTAAAATCTAGTGTCTAGATAGCAATAGGGGTTATATAGAACCTTCCTATACAGTGGAAGTGAGGAATAGATTTAGGGAATAGATTTGGTAGACAGAGAGCCTGATGAACTATGGACAGAGGTTTGTGACATTGTACAGGAGACAGGGATCAAGACCATCCCCATGGAAAAGAAATGCAAAAAGGCAAAATGGTTGTCTGAGGAGGCCTTACAAATAGCTGTGAAATGAAGAGAAGTGAAAAGCAAAGGAGAAAAGGAAAGACATTCCCATTTGAATGCAGAGTTCCAAAGAACAGCCACAAGAGATAAGAAAGCCTTCCTTGGTGATCAGTGGAAAGAAATAGAGGAAACGACGGAATGGGAAAGACTAGAGATCTCTTCAAGAAAAGTAGACATGCCAAGGGAACATTTCATGCAAAAATGGGCTCAATAAAGGACAGAAATGATATGGACCTAACAGAAGCAAAAGATATTAAGAAGAGGTGGCAAGAATACACAGAGGAACTGTACAAAAAAGATCTTCATGACCCAGATAATCACAATGGTGTGATCACTCACCTAGAGCCAGGACATCCTGGAATGTGAAGTCAAGTGGGCCTTAGAAAGCATCACTACAAACAAAGCTAGTGGAGGTGATGGAATTCCAGTTGAGCTATTTCAAATCCTGAAAGATGATGCTGAAAGTGCTGCACTCAATATGCCAGCAAATTTGGAAAACTCAGCAGTGGCCAAAGGACTGGAAAAGGTCAGTTTTCATCCCAATCCCTAAGAAAGGCAATCCCAAAGAATGCTCAAACTACTGCACAATTGCACTCATCTCACATGCTAGTAAGGTAATGCTCAAAATTCTCCAAGCCAGGCTTCAGCAATACGTGAACCAAGAACTTCCAGATGTTCAAGCCAGTTTTAGAAAAGGCAGAGGAACCAGAGATCAAATTGCCAATATCCGCTGGATCATTGAAAAAGCAAGAGAGTTCCATAAAAACATCTATTTCTGTTTTATTGACTACGCCAAAGCCTTTGACTGTGTGGATCACAATAAACTGTGGAAAATTCTGAAAGAGATGAGAATACCAGACCACCTGACCTGCCTCTTGAGAAACCTGTATGCAGGTCAGAAAGCAACAGTTAGAACTGGACATGGAACAACAGACTGGTTCCAAATAGGAAAAGGAGTACGTCAAGGCTGTATATTGTCACTCTGCTTATTTAACTTATATGCAGAGTACATCATGAGAAATGCTGGGCTGGAAGAAGCACAAGTTGGAATCAAGATTGCTGGGAGAAATATCAATAACCTCAGATATGCAGATGACACCACCCTTATGGCAGAAAGTGAAGGAGAACTAAAAAGCCTCTTGACGAAAGTGAAAGAGGAGAGTGAAAAAGTTGGCTTAAAGCTCAACATTCAGAAAACTAAGATCATGGCATCTGGTCCCATCACCTCATGGGAAATAGATAGGGAGACAGTGGAAACAATGTCAGACTTTATTTTTTTGGGCTCCAAAATCACTGCAGATGGTGATTGCAGCCATGAAATTAAAAGACGATGCTTACTCCTTGGAAGGAAAGTTATGACCAACCTAGATAGCATATTAGGAAGCAGAGACATTACTTTGCCAACAAAGGTCCATCTGGTCAAGGCTATGGTTTTTCAGTGGTCATGTATGGATGTGAGAGTTGGACTGTGAAGAAAGCTGAGTGCCGAAGAATTGATGCTTTTGAACTATGGTGTTGGAGAAGACTCTTGAGAGTCCCTTGGACTGCAAGGAGATCCAACCAGTCCATCCTGAAAGAGATCAGTCCTGGGTGTTCACTGGAAGGACTGATGCTGAAGCTGAAACTCCAATACTTTGGCCACCTCATGCGAAGAGTTGACTCATTGGAAAAGACCCTGATGCTGGGAGGGATTGGGGGCAGGAGGAGAAGGGGACAACAGAGGATGAGATGGCTGGATGGCATCACCGACTCGATGGGCATGAGTTTGAGTAAACTCCGGGAGTTTGTGATGGACAGGGAGGCCTGGCGTGCTGCAATTCATGGGCTCACAAAGAGTCAGACACGACTGAGCGACTGAACTGAACTGAACTGAGACCCTTCCTAGTATCATCTGGGCCAATCTTCTGCTTGGTAGAAAATGGAACCTTAATTACAGCACTTTTTAAGTCATGGACTAGTGTGGCATTATACTATTTTATGGTACTGAAAGGTTTTTTTAGCTCATAAATGAGTTTTGTTCACATTAAGTAGTGCTTTTGCAAAACATGAATGAGCTATAAAACTAGAATATTTAATATTCATACTTGTTATACTTTAGTATCTTGTTGAAGGGTTCAGAGAGGACATGGGGTTTGTGTCCTGCATATGCCAGTATTTCTAAACTTTCCCATTAGTATTCACATTAGAGATAAGTGAATGAAAATAAAAATTATCTGGAAATAGAAATGTTTCTGCATTACATTTGAAGTTTTCATTTTCTAGAATATATTATTTTATGATTTCGGCTTTTGTAATCTTGTTATTACCATGTGGCCAATACATAAATTATACACGTGGGAGATTTGTTTGGGGGGTTGAAGTGGTGCAGCCAATGGAGAATAAAGAAAAATAAACACAAGTTCTGTGAGATTGTTCCTCCTTCTTACTGAGGATGCATCAGAGCTCTCCCCAGGGCTACAGGGGGATGAATACTGTTGCTCCATATTCATCTTGTCAGCTCTAAGCCAGCTTCTGTATATTTAAGTCACAAAATTCTTGAAAGCTTGGTTTTCTCAGCTTCTGTCAAAACTCTTCCTGTGGCTGTGTGCCTCCAATGTAGGCTAATGTTTGTCCTTGCCACATAGACAGAAATGTGATGTACATGTCTTATATAACTTCTAGGATATCATGGACACTCTGGGATGCTACACATTTACACTAACAAACACAGTAACAATAGCCCAATGATAACAAATCATTATTGACTTGTTATGTGCTGCCACTGTTCAAAGCACTTATATATATTAGCTCATTTAATTCTCAAAACAGTAGGCTATCTCTTACATTTCTTTTAAAGAAAAACTTCCCAGAAGCCTCCAGCAGATTTCCTCTAAAGTCTCATTGGCCAGAATTACATGTCTTGCCCTTGATAAACCAAGCACTTAGCAAGAGGAATGCTTGGCTTAGAAAGTCTAATAAAAAACTCCTCACAAGTATGATATGATATCACTCATATGTGGAATAAAAAAATAATACAAATAAACTTTTCTACAAAACAAACAGACTCACAGACTTAGAGAATGAACGTAGCATTACCAGGGGGGAAGACTTGTGGGGAGGGAGAGATTGGGAGTTTGGGATTGATGTGTACATACTTAGAAATCAAAATATGCATAGAAACGAATGAAAATGAAAACACAACAACCAAAACTTATGGAATTCAGTAAAAGCAGTTCTAAGGGGAAAGTTCATAGCAATACAAGCTTAACTTAAGAAATAAGAGAAAAATCAAATAAATTATTTAACTTGACACCTAAAGCAACTAGAAAAAGAAGAAATGAAGAACCCCAGGGTTAGTAGAAGGAAAGAAATCATAAAAATTAGGGCAGAAATAAATGAAAAAGAAACAAAGGAGACCATAGCAAAAATCAACAAAGCTAAAAGCTGGTTCTTTGAGAAGATAAATAAAATAGACAAACCATTAGCCAGACTCATCAAGAAACAAAGGGAGAAGAATCAAATCAACAAAATTAGAAATGAAAATGGAGAAATCACAACAGACAACACAGAAATACAAAGGATCATAAGAGACTACTATCAGCAACTATATGCCAATAAAATGGAAAACTTGGAAGAAATGGACAAATTCTTAGAAAAGTATAACTTTCCAAAACTGAACCAGGAAGAAGCAGGGAATCTTAACAGAACCATCACAAGCATGGAAATCGAATCTGTAATCAGAAATCTTCCAGAAAAAAAAATCCCAGGACCAGATGGCTTCAACAGCTGAATTCTACCAAAAATTTAGAGAAGAGCTAACACCTATCCTACTCAAACTCTTCCAGAAAATTGCAGAGGAAGGTTAACTTCCAAACTCATTCTATGAGGCCACCATCACCCTGATACCAAAACCAGACAAAGATGCCACAAAAAAGAAAATTACAGGCCAATATCACTGATGAACACAGATGCAAAAATCCTCAACAAAATTCTAGCAAACAGAATCCAACAATATATTAAAAAGATCATACATCATGACCAAGTGGGCTTTATCCCAGGGATGCAAGGATTCTTTAATATCCACAAATCAATCAATGTGATACACCACATTAACAAATTGAAAGATAAAAATCATATGATTATCTCAATAGATGCATAGAAAGTCATTAACAAAATTCAAAATCCATTTATGATAAAAATCCTTGAGAAAGCAGGAATAGAAGGAACATGCCTCAATATATAAAAGTCAAACCCACAGCAAACATTATCCTCAATGGTAAAGAACTGAAAGCATTTCCCCTAAAGTCAGGAACAAGACAAGGGTGCCCACTCTCATCACTACTATTCAACATAGTTTTGGAAGCTTTAGCTACAGCAGTCAGAGAAGAAAAAGAAATAAAAGGAATCCAGATTGGAAAAGAAGAAGTAAAACTCTCACTGTTTGCAGATGACATGATCCTTTACATAGAAAACTCTAAAGACAAAACCAGAAAATTACTAGAGCTAATCAATGAATATAGTAAAGTTTCAGGATGTAAAATTAGCACAGAGAAATTCCTTGCATTCCTATACACTAACAATGAAAAACAGAAAGAGAAATTAAAGAAACAATTCCATTCCCCATTGCAATGAAAAGAATAAAATACTTGGGAATATATCTACCTAAAGAAACAAAAGACCTATATATAGAAAAAATATAAAACACTGATGAAAGAAATCAAAGAGGACACAAATAGTTGGAGACATATACCATGTTCATAGATTGAAAGAATCAACATAGTGAAAATAAGTATTCTACCCAAAGCAATCTATAGATTCAATGCAATCCCTATCAAGCTACCTGTGGTATTTTTCACAGAATTAGAACAAAATTTTTTACAATTTGTATGGAAATATGAAAAACCTCAAATAGCCAAAACAATCTTGAGAAAGAAGAATGGAACTGGAGGAATCAACTTTCCTGACTTCAGACCATGCTACAAAGCTACAGTCATCAAGACAGTATGGTACTGGCACAAAGACAGAAATAAAGATCAATGGAATGAAATAGAAATCCAAGAGATAAATCCACTCACCTATGGACACCTCATCTTTGACAAAGGAGGCAAGAATATACAGTGGAGAAAAGACAATCTCTTTAACAAGTGGTGCTTGGAAAACTGGTCAACCACTTTAAAAAATGAAACTAGAACACTTTCTAACAGCATACACAAAAATAAACTCAAAATGAACTAAAGACCTAAATGTAAGACCAGAAACCATAAAACTCCTAGAGAAAACATAGGAAAAACACTCTTCGACATAAATCACAGCAGGATCCTCTATGACCCACTTCCCAGAGTAATGGAAATAAAAGCAAAAATAAACAAATGATACCTAATTAAACTTAAAAGGTTTTACACAATGAAGGAAACTATAATCAAGGTGAAAAGACAGCCTTCAGAATGGGAGAAAATAATAGCAAAAGAAGCAACTGACAAATAATTAATTCAAAAATATACAAGCAGTTCCTGCAGCTCAATTCCCAAAAAATAAATGACCCAACGAAAAAATGGGCCAAGCAGACATTTCTCCAGAGAAGACATACAGATGGCTAACAAACACATGAAAAGATGCTCAACATCACTCATTATCAGAGAAATGCAAATCAAAACCACAATGAGGTACCATCTCATGCCAGTCAGAATGGCTGCTATCAAAATGTCTACAAACAATAAATGCTGGAGAGGGTGCAGAGAAAAGGGAACCCTCTTACACTGTTGGTGGGAATGCAAACTAGTACAGCCACTATGGAGAATAGTGTGGAGATTCTTTAAAAAACTGGAACTAGAAGTGCCATATGACCCAGCACTGGAAGAGACACATGTACTCCAATGTTCATTGCAGCACTGTTTACAATAGCCAGGACATGGAAGCAACCTAGATGTCCATCGGCAGATGAATGGATAAGAAAGTTGTGGTACATATACACAATGGAATATTACTCAGCCAATAAAATGAATTCATTTGAATCAGTTCTAATGACGTGGATGAAACTGGAGCCTATTATACAGAGTGAAGCAAGCCAGAAAGAAAAACACCAATACAGTATATTAACACATATATATGGAATTTAAAAAGATGGTAACGATGACCCTGTATATGAGACAGCCGAAGAGACACAGATGTAAAGAACAGACTGTTGGACTCTGTGGAAGAAGGCGAGGGTGGGATGATTTGACAGAATAGCATTGAAACATGTATATTATCATATGTGAAACAGATTGCCAGTCCAGGTTCAATGCATGAGACAGGGTGCTCAGGGCTGGTGCACTGGGATGACCTTGAGGGATGGGATGGGGAGGGATGTGGGAGGGGATTCAGGATGGGGAACACATGTACACCCATGGCTGATTCATGTCAATGTATGGCAAAAACCACTACAATATTGTAAAGTAATTAGCCTTCAATTAAAATAAATAAATTAATTAAAAAAATAAAATGTCTTTCCATAAGAAAGGGGAAAAATAATCTCCTAAGTAGAGAGAAGGATATTGCAATTCACAGAAATCTGAACAAAAGCTTTGTTGTCCTAGCAAGGAAGAAGGGAGATAAAACCATTGGGCAGAATGCCAATGGTGTTTACCACAATACAGGGGAAAAGGAGCAGCTATCAGGAGAATCAAGTTTGGAGACATTGCTCAAACACTAAATATTGAAGTGAAAATAAAATTTCATTAGTATTTGAACCCTTAAAAATAATGAATAGCAAAATAGCTGTGAATTTTCTAAGCATCTCTAATTAATCTCTCCTTAATGGTTTACAGTGACTCCATGCAAGTTAACTGAAGCAGTTGGCATTTCTTCTCCAATTATGACAACCTAATAAAGAGACTTCTTAACTCAAGAAACTAGAAATGTATTTCTGGGCTCTGTCTTGGTCCATCCCCAATGTCTACAGCTTGATCTATTTCATTTCTCAATCCTGGAAGATTGCAATTGACTAATCTCCATCCTTTGAACCAGAATCCAACAATGGCAGGCAGAAACATTTCAATAACCACTAAAGGCATTTGTAACAACCTTTAACTCTCCTACTTTAAAGAGCCAAAGGGCCTGATACCCACAGGCATTAATGAGCAGCAATGTCTGTATAGCCCTTTTCTTGCCCAGGTTTGGGGTACAATCTTCTTCCTTCCTTCCTACCAGTTAAGATTACAGCAAACTTCTCTTGACCTTCCCTGGAATTTGGGATTACCACCAGTTTGCACAACTGTGGCCAGTACCTGTGAAATTCATCAATCTTGTAGGAATCTCTTTCTGTGAGGCAGACAGACAGATGCACAGACATAAACAGATTTTTCCATCTATATATTTCTTGTAGTTGAAATCGTACCCCATAAAATTGTTTCCTGATTTTTCACCTACCATCATTCTCAACTTGTACCTGTGCTGCATTTTCCATATAACTTTCTGGACTTCACTTCTGATATGTGAGTCTTGGCCTAGGGGCCAATCCTGTTTCCACACCCCACCCCAACTTTGCCTGCCAGTATTCTCAGATCCCTCTCCTTTTTTGAGTTCATCTCCCTTGCTCGTAGGTGGCCAATCAAGCACCATAATGTGTTTCTGTCTTCACAATCAACAAGACCCATCTTGTCCTCAGTTCAGTTCAATTCGGTTGTTCAGTCGTGTCCAACTCTTTGCGACTCCATGAATTGCAGCACGCCAGGTCTTCCTGTCCATCACCAACTCCCGGAGTTTACTCAAACTCATGTCCATCGAGTCAGTGATGCCATCCAGCCATCTCATCCTCTGTCGTCCCCTTCTCCTCCTACCCCCAATCCCTCCCAGCATCAGGGTCTTTTCCAGTGAGTCAACTCTTCGCATGAGGTGGCCAAAGTATTGGAGTTTCAGCTTCAGCATCAGTCCTTCCAATGAACACCAAGACTGATCTCCTTTAGGATGGACTGGTTGGATCTCCTTGCAGTCCAAGAGACTCTCAAGAGTCTTCTCCAACACCACAGTTCAAAAGCATCAATTTTTTGGTGCTCAGCTTTCTTTACAGTCCAACTCTCACATCCATACATGACCACTGGAAAACCATAGCCTTGACTAGATGGACTTTGTTGGCAAAATAATGTCTCTGCTTTTTAATATGCTATCTAGGTTGGTCATAACTTTCCTTCCAAGGAGTAAGCATCTTTTAATTTCATGGCTGCAATCACCATCTGCAGTGATTTTGGAGCCCCAAAAAATAAAGTCAGCCACTGTTTCCACTCTTTCCCCATCTATTTGCCATGAAGTGATGGGACCAGATGCCATGATCTTAGTTTTCTGAATGTTGAGCTTTAAGCCAACTTTTTCACTCTCCTCTTTCACTTTCATATCAAGAGGCTTTTTAGTTCCTCTTCACTTTCTGCCACAAGGGTGGTGTCATCTGCATATCTGAAGAAGTTATTGATATTTCTTCCAACGATCTTGATTCCAACCTGTTCTTCTTCCAGCCCAGCATTTCTCAAGATGTACTCTGCATATATGTTAAATAAGCAGAGTGACAATATACAGCCTTGACGTACTCCTTTTCCTATTTGGAACCAGTCTGTTGTTCCATGTCCAGTTCTAACTGTTGCTTTCTGACCTGCATACAGGTTTCTCAAGAGGCAGGTCAGGTGGTCTGGCTTTCCCATCTCTTTCAGAATTTTCCACAGTTTATTGTGATCCACACAGTCCAAGCTTCTGGCATAGTCAATAGAGCAGAAACAGAAGTTTTTCTGGAGCTCTCTTGCTTTGTAGATCATCCAGTGGATGTTGGCAATTTGATCTCTGGTTCCTCTGTCTTTTCTAAAATGAGCTTGAATATCTGGAAGTTCACGATTCACTTATCACTGAAGCCCAGGTTGGAGAATTTTGAGCATTACTTTATTAGCATGTGAGATGGGTGCAATTGTGTGGCAGTTTGATCATTCTTTGTGATTCCCTTTCTTTGGGATTGGAATGAATACTGACCTTTTCCATTTCTGTGGCTGCTGAGTTTTCCAAATTTGCTGGCATATTGAGTGCAGCACTTTCACAGCATCATCTTTCAGGATTTGAAATAGCTCAACTGGAATTCCATCACCTCCACTAGCTTTGTTCATAGTGATGCTTTCTAAGGCCCACTTGACTTCACATTCCAGGATGTCTGGCTCTAGGTGAATGATCACACCATTGTGATTATCTGGGTCATGAAGGTCTTTTTTGTATAGTTCTTCTGTGTATTCTTGACACCTCTTCTTAATATCTTCTGCTTCTGTTAAGTCCATACCATTTCTGTCCTTTATTGAGCCCATTTTTGCATGAAATATTCCCTTCCTATCTCTAATTTTTTTTGAAGTGATCTCTAGTCTTTCCCATTCCGTTGTTTTCCTCTATTTCTTTGCATTGATCACCAAGGAAGGCTTTCTTATCTCTTGTGGCTGTTCTTTGGAACTCTGCATTCAAATGGGAATATCTTTCCTTTTCTCCTTTGCTTTTCACTTCTCTTTGTTTCACAGCTGTTTGTAAGGCCTCCTCAGACAACCATTTTGCCTTTTTGCATTTCTTTTCCATGGGGATGGTCTTGATCCCTGTCTCCTGTACAATGTCACAAACCTCTGTCCATAGTTCATCAGGCACTCAGTCTATCAGATCTAGTCCCTTAAATCTATTTCTCCCTTCCACTGTATAATCATAAGGGATTTGATTTAGGTCATACCTGAATGGTCTAGTGATTTTCCCTACTTTCTTCAGTTTAAGTCTGAATTTGGCAATAAGAAGTTCATGATCTGAGCCACAGTCAGCTCCTGGTCTTGTTTTTGCTGACTGTATAGAGCTTCTCCATCTTTGGCTGCAAAGAATATAATCAGTCTGATTTCGGTGTTGACCATCTGGTGATGTCCATGTGGAGAGCCTTTTCTTGTGTTGTTGGAAAAGGATGTTTGCTATGACCAGTGCGTTCTCTTGGCAAAACTCTATTAGCCTTTGTCCTGCTTCATTCCGTACTCCAAGGCCAAATTTGCCTGTTACTCCAGGTGTTTCTTGACTTCGTACTTTTGCATTCCATTCCCCTCTAATGAAAAGGACAATTCTTTTGGATGTTAGTTCTGAAAGGTCTTCTAAGTATTCATGGAACCCTTCAACTTCAGCTTCTTCAGCATTACTGGTTGGGGCATAGACTTGGATTTCCGTGATATTGAATGGTTTGCCTTGGAAACGAACAGAGATCATTCTGTCATTTTTGAGATTGCATCCGAGTACTGCATTTCAGAATCTTTTGTTGACCATGATGGCTACTCCATTTCTTCTAAGGGATTCCTGCCCACAGTAGTATATATAATGGTCATCTGAGTTAAATTCACCTATTCCAGTCCATTTTAGTTTGCTGATTCCTAGAATGTCATGTTCACTCTTGCCATCTCCTGTTTGACCACTTCCAATTTGCCTTGATTCATGGACCTAACATTCCAGGTTCCTATGCAATATTGCTTTTTACAGCATCAGACCTTGCTTCTATCACCAGTCCCATCCACAACTGGGTATTGTTTTTGCTTTGGTTCCATCCCTTCTTTCATTCTGGAGTTATTTCTCCACTGATGTCCAGTAGCATATTGGGTCCCTACCGACCTGGGGAGTTCCTCTTTTAGTATCCTATCATTTTGCCTTTTCATACTGTACATGGGGTTCTCAAGGCAAGAATACTTAAGTGGTTTGCCATTCCCTTCTCCAGTGGACCACAATCTGTCAGACAACTCCAACATGACCTGTCCGTCTTGGGTGGCCCCATACGGCATGGTTTAGTTTCATTGAGTTAGACAAGACTGTGGTCGGTGTGATCAGATTGGCTAGTTTTCTGTGATTATAATTTTAGTGTGTCTGCCCTCTGATGCCCTCTCGCAACACCTACCATCTTACTTGGGTTTCTCTTACCTTGGACATGGGGAATCTCTTTACGGCTGCTCCAGCAAAGCGCAGCTGTTGCTCCTTACCTTGGACGAGGGGTATCTCCTCACGGCTGCCCCTCCTGACCTTGAACGTAGAGTAGCTCCTCTCCTTATTCTTCTGGACACTGTCCACTTATTTCAGGATGTTGACCTATTCTGGAATCATTTGAAATCATCTTCCCATCTATTTTCCAAGGAACAAATGAAACTAATGTCATTATTTTCTCAGTAGACATTGCTTTAGATTCAAAGAATAATACCAGAGTTGATCATTCACTTTATTTTTCTCCAGTGTTAGCTTCAAATGGCATCTTTTTCTGAAAATTTACCTTCAAAGGCTGAAAATCAGCCAATAAGTATTAAATATACATTTGAACTGTGATGTTGGAGAAGACTCTTGATAGTTCTTTGGACTGCAAGGAGATGCAATCAGTCCATCCTAAAGGAAATCAGTCCTGAATATTGGAAGAACTGATGCTGAAGCTGAAACTCCAGTACTTTGGCCACCTGATGCAAAGAACTGACTCATTTGGAAAAGACCCTGATGCTGGGAAAGATTGAAGGCAGGAGGAGAAGGGGATGACAGAGGATGAGATGATTGGATGGCATCACTGACTCAATGGACATGAGTTTGAGTAAGCTCCGGGAGTTGGTGATAGACAGGGAGGCCTGGCATGCTGCAGTCCATAGGCTCGCAAAGAGTTGGACAAAAATGAGTAACTGAACTGAGCTGATACTTTTGATTAATAATGCTGTGGGTGTTTTCAATTGATTATTTGGTTTAAGAGAGTGCTAAGGACACCACCCTTAAGGCAAAAATTGAAGAGGAACTAAAAAGCCTCTTGATGAAAGTGAATGAGGAGAGTGAAAAAGTTGGCTTAAAGCTCAACATTCAGAAAACTAAGATCATGGCATCTGGTCCCATCACTTCATGGCAAATAGATGGGGAAAGAGTGGAAACAGTGGCTGACTTTATTTTTTGGGGCTCCAAAATCACTGCAGATGGTGATTGCAGCCATGAAATTAAAAGATGCTTACTCCTTGGAAGGAAAGTTATGACCAACCTAGATAGCATATTAGAAAGCAGAGACATTTCTTTGCCAACGAAGTCCATCTAGTCAAGGCTATGGTTTTTCAAGTGGTCATGTATGGATGTGAGAGTTGGACTGTGAAGAAAGCTGAGTGCCGAAGAATTGATGCTTTTGAACTGTGGTGTTGGAGAAGACTCTCGAGAGTCCCTTGGACTGCAAGGAGATCCAACCAGTCCATCCTAAAGTAGATCAGTCCTGGATGTTCATTGGAAGGACTGATGCTGAAGCTGAAACTCCAATACTTTGGCCACCTCATGCGAATTGTTGACTCCCTGGAAAAGACCCTGATGCTGGGAGGGATTGGGGGTAGGAGGAGAAGGAGACAACAGAGGATGAGTTGGCTGGATGGCATCACCGACCTGATGGACATGAGCTTGAGTAAACCCCAGGAGTTGATGATGGACAGGGAGGCCTGGAGTGCTGCGATTCATGGGGTCACAAAAAGTCAGACACGACTGAGTGAATGAACTGACTGAAGGACTGAAATCTACTCATTGTGGAAAGTGAAAGTGAAAGTGAAGTCGTTCAGTAGATTCTGACTCTTGGCAACCCCATGAGCCTACCAGGTTTCTCCTTCCATGGGATTTTCCAGGCAAGAATACTGCAGTGGGTTGCCATTTCTTTCTCCAGGGGATCTTCCCAACCCAGGAATCAAAGCCGGGTCTCCCACATTGTAGGCAGATGCTTTACCATCTGAGCTACCAGGGAAGTCAGGTTCTGTTTAAATCCAGGTGCCATTTCATAGAACGATCCCTAATCATCACCAGAAATGATACTTCCCTCCTTAGGGATTACTCAAAAGGTACTTAATTATTTGTGTACAAAGTTTCATGCAGAAGCAAGGCTAATCACGCCTAGCCATCCTGAGCCTTCAGCTCCTGTGCTCCTCAGCTCTGCACCTTTATTGGCAGCCACAGTGCAGAAGCAGAACTCACAGCAAATACAAACACTCGACTGCTCCAGAAGCTATCTTATACAAGTGGATTTTTATAAATAACCACAAACTCTTCTTATCTATCAGCTCTTGACACCCAGTCTCATCCGTGTTCCCTGGAGAAGTGTGCCCTCCCCAGAGGAGAGCCAACTAGTGGGAGAGAAGAAAGCCTTCAGTTCACCGCCTATGGCTCTTTCCCCCTGAGCTGCCAGTGTTTGCCTGTGCCCTGACAGGTGACTCCTGATTACCGAACTCCTTATCTTCAAGAAAAAAAAAAAAAAAAAGATTGAGTTTCTCTGCATGGCACTTTATCTGCATTTCCAGAAATAAAGTATGCTTCAGGGAGGAAAAAAAGGTCATTGGACCACATTCATTATCAGGAAAAGAAGATTGTAAGAGGAATTCTTGAGCACGGACTCTTCAAACTAAAATTCGAGCAAGAACAATCTTTTTCTCCTTTATAATATCACATGTCTAAAACACACTCTCGAGCTCAAGCTTTTGAAGTTTAAGAGAGAGGAGGTCAAATCTTACCCCAGCATTTCTCAGCCTCTTCTCAGCTGATCTCAGCCCACAGTCTCTCCTGCCCAGAGTAAACTTTCTGTAGCATCACAGTTCTAACAGGGCTTTAAAAATTGCCCTTTTCCTTTGCTTGGCTTTTGAAAAGTGAAAGTGTTAGTTGCTCAGTTGTGTCCGACTCTTTGTGACTCCAAGGACTCACCAGGCTCCTCTGTCCATGGAATTCTCCAGGCAAGAATATTGGAGTGGGTAGCCATTCCCTTCTCCAGGGGATCTTCCTGACCCAGGGATGGAACCCAGGTCTCCCGCATTGCAGGCAGATTCTTTACCATCTGAGCCACAAGGGAAGCTTTTGAAGACCCTGTTGACTAATAGCATGTCCCACAAGCTTCAAAAGAGGGAAGGTCCTACTGTCTAGGTGGAGGGGAGGCTCTTAGTGTATTGCACTCCAGGAAGGAGAGTTTTCTTGTTTTGCTTTTTTTTAAATTTGTATTTTTCCCTCTGCAGTTTTCATGAGAATTCAGAGTTACCTCAAACTCTTCTCTCCCAGGCCCTAACAGCTATCTCAAGACTCCACCAGGCAGACTAGGCATGTCATTTGGAGAGGAGTCCTCAGGACACAGACAGCCAGAGTTGTGGACACCGGCACCCTGGGCAGAATGCTGAAGGAGACAGACAGTGGTGGCCTTCTTAGCTATTCTTGATGCATCCCCATTCATAACTGTTATCATTAATGCTCCTGAATCTTTCTGCTATTTGGGCTACAGTTTTCAGTCTTTTTTCCTCAGTCAGTCCCACCTCATCTGTGTTCTACAATGTTTCTACCATCTGGGATTCCTTCAAAATCTCTAGTCTACTGCTGGCTGCCTTTCTGATTTCTCTGACACTGCGATGGCTTTTTCTCCCCTCACTCCCTGCACCCCCAAAATTATTTTTAATAATTTCAAGAGGATCTTGGGAGGGAAGAAAAGCATATGTGTGTCCAATCCATCTTTTAATACTTGAAGCCCAACTATCTCTTTATCTTCTTAATAAAATCATCTATTAGTGGGAATATACTTCGTGCCTTATCAGACAGAAAGAAGTCAACCTTTACTCTTCTAGTTTAAGGAGTTTCTTAAGTACTTTGTACAAATTACCAGCTAATCTATCTGATTACATAGTCATCATCTGAGCTAATGGCCCTTCCATCAGCCTCTCTTGGAGCTCAGTGGGTGCTCTGTGGGACGTCCTTCTCACTCATGCCAAATACTGATTCAGTAGCTCTCTGCAGTGATTTATGCTCTGTCCTTTTGGGTGATGTCCTTTCTAAATGCCATAATCACAGAGATAAGCTATGGTATTTAACTTGAGCAAAAAAAAAATACTTTAACATCAATTTTCCTACTACTGCTTCGTTTTCGGTCTGTTGAACACAGAGGGGTGGAGCATCCATGGTTACTTAAGGCAATAGAGAGATTTTAAAGGCAAGATGAGCTGAAATCTCCCATTAAAAAACACTCTGTTCCCTTAAGAGTGATTGTTTTTGGATACACAGATAAGGTCAAGCTGATTTTATTCTCTCTGTCTACTGCCAAAAAAAGGCTCTTTCTACAACATTCTACAAAGTCATTTTCTTTCTATTTCTCCATTTCACTTGAGGTGGTTTAAGCTATGAGCACCCATGAAATTTCTTTTTTTTTTTATTGTGTGCATTAAAAAATTTTTTTTTCCATTTATTTTTATTAGTTGGAGGCTAATTACTTTACAACATTGCAGTGGTTTTTGTCATACATTGAAATGAATTAGCCTGAGTGATGCAATCTGATGCTCCTTAGTGTAAACAATACATGTATTGGAAAATATCAGTAGTTAGTTAAAACAGATCACTGAGGTCTTCTTCACTTGGTGTAGCTACTTTTTTACTTGCACAAGAGGGTTGTGCATAAACAGAAAAAAACTCCTCCCTGTACAGAAATCTTAGTTCTTAATTAAAATCACTCTGAGTACCTGAAACACTGGAGTCATCTTCAACTCATACACTATTTAACAACTATAGTTTTGCTCAAAAGCCTCTCTTGCACATGCATTGCTAGTGTTCCATTTCAGATTAATTAACCCTCGATTCCCCTCATTAATTCTCATTCTTTTCCCCATTTTTTAGTTTTTTTTTTTTTTTTTTTTTTTTTTTTTTTTTTTTTTTTTTAGTTAATAGACTTCATTTTGAGAGTCTGCTATTAGAGTTTGGCTTTTTTTTTATATTACACTGTGTTCATTTCAGATGTACAGCAAACTGATTCATTGCTTTTTGTTGATTATATTCTATTATAGGTTATTGCAGGACATTGCATATAGTTGGTGTGCTATACAATATATCCTTGTCACTTATCTATTTTATATATAGTAATATGCAACTGTTAACCCCATTCTCCTAATTTATCCCTTCCCTACTTCCTCTGTGATAACCATGTTTGTTTTCTATGTCTGTAAGTCTGTTTCTATTTTGTATATATTCATTTGTATTATTTTTTAGATTCCAAATATAAGTGATATCATATAATTTTTCCTTTTTCTGTTTGACTTGCTTCTCTAAGTATAATATTCTCTAGGTCCATCCATGTTGTTGCAAATGGCATCATTTCATTCTTTTTTATGGCTAAGTAATATTTCATTGTAAATATATATCACATCTTTTTCATCCATTCATCTGTTGATAGACATCATGTTTTTTCCATGTCTTGGCTATTGTAAATAGTTCTGCAATGAATGTTGGAGTGGGAGAATGCTTCTTTTTGAATTATAGTTTTCTCCAGATATAAGCCCAGGAGTAGGATTGCAGGATCATCAGTTCAGTTCAGTCGTTCAGTCATGTCTGACTCTCTGTGACCCCATGGACTGCAGCACGCCAGGCTTCCCTGTCCATCACCAACTCCCGGAGCCTACTCAAACTCATGTCCATCGCGTCAGTGATGCCATCCAACCATCTCATCCTCTGTCATCCCCTTCTCCTCCTGCCTTCAGTCTTTCCCAGCATCAGGGTCTTTTCCAATGAGTTGGTTCTTTGCATCAGGTGGCCAAAGTATTGGAGCTTCAGCTTCAGTATCAGTCCTTTCAATGAATATTCAGGACTTATTTCCTTTAGGATGGACTGGTTGGATCTCCTTGCAGTCCAAGGGACTCTCAAGAGTCTTCTCCAACACCACAGTTCAAAAGCATCAATTCTTTGGTGCTCAGCTTTCTTTATAGTCCAACTCTCACATCCATACGTGACTACTGGAAAAACTATAGCTTTGACTAGATGGACCTTTGTTGGCAAAGTAATGTCTCTGCTTTTTAATATGCTGTCTAGGTTGGTCATAACTTTTCTTTCAAGGAGCAAAAGTCTTTTAATTTCATAGCTGCAGTCACCATCTGCAGTGATTTTGGAGCCCAAAAAAATAAAGTCTCTCACTGTTTCCACTGTTTCCCCATCTATTTCCCATGAAGTGATGGGACTGGATGCCATGATCTTAGTTTTCTGAATGTTGAGCTTTAAGTCAACTTTTTCACTCTCCTCTTTCATTTTCATCAAGAGGCTCTTTAGTTCTTCTTCACTTTCTGCCATAAGGGTGGTGTCATCTGTGTATCTGAGGTTATTGATATTTCTCCTGGCAATCTTGATTCCAGCTTGTGCTTCATCCAGCCTGGCATTTTGCATGATATACTCTGCATATAAGTTAAATAAGCAGGGTGACAATATACAGCCTTGATGTACTCCTTTCCCAATTTGGAACCAGTCTGTTGTTCCATGTCCAGTTCTAACTGTTGCTTCTTGACATATGGCAACTCTATTTTTAGTTTTTAAAGGAAATGTCATACTGTCTTCCAAAGTGGTTTATATGTCAGGATGTTTTTCTTTTGTTTCTTTTAAAATATTTATTTGCCTTTGATTTTAGATAGTTTTATTTTAATATATCTTAGAGAAGATCATTTTGAATTGGAATTCTGGAGTGACCTACTAGCTTCATGATCTTGGATGCCCCAGTCTCTCCCCACATTTGAGAAGTTCTCAATCATTATTTCTTTGAATAAGCTTCCAATCCCTTTATCACTTTTTTCTCCTTCTGGGAACTCCAATAATTTGTAGATTATTTCTGTTCATGGTATTCTATAATTTGCGTAAGCTTTCTTCCTCTTTTTTTTTCTTTTTGCTACTTTAACTGCCTGATTTCAGATGACTTGTCTTCCCAATTACAATTCTTTCTTCTGCATAGTGAAGTCTGCTGTTGAAGCTCTCATCTGAATTCTTCAGTTCATTTGTTGTATTCATTAATGCTAGGATTTCTGGGTCTTTTTGTTTGTTTGTTTGTTTTTAATGGTTTCTATTTCATTGTTGAACTTCTAATTACATTCAGGGATTATTTTCTTAATTGTCTTTAGTTGTCTGTCTTTACTTTCTTGTAGTTAACTGAATTTCTTTAAGAGGATTATTCTGAATGTCAGATAGTTCACAGATCTCCATTTCTTTAGGGTCATTAATTGGAGGTTTATTAGTTTCCTTTCATGGTGTCATGTTTCCTTGATTATTTATTGTCCTTGTTGCCTTGTGTTGATGTCTGCACATTTAAGGAAGTAGGCACCTCTTCCAGAATTCTTTACAGACTGGTTTCAGTAGGCAAAACCCCTTGCCAGTGAGTCTGTTCAGAGATTCTTGATGGGCCATTTGTTGATGTCCATGGGCACGCTTGCTTCTGGTTTCACTGGGTGGGTAGGTCTGGTGCCCTCTACCTTCTTGCATCCCCAAGCAATGCTGAGGTAAATGAATTAAGGTAATCATGTGTACAGTAAGGTTTTCAGCTCTCTGCTTCCTGGGCTTCCTCATTTTTAAATCTTTCCCTGGCTCCACATGTAAACAATGAACAGTCTTTTGGACTCTGGGAGAGGGCAAGGGTGGGATGATATGGGAGAATGGCATTGAAACATGTAAATTATCATATGTGAAATGAATTGCCAGTCCAGGTTCGATGCATGATACAGGATGCTTGGGGCTGGTGCACTGGGATGACCCAGAGGGATGGGATGGGGAGGGAGTTGGGAGGGGGATTCAGGATGGGGAACACATGTACACCCATGGCGGATTCAAGTCAATGTATGGCAAAACCAATACAATGTTGTAAAGTTAAAAAAAAATAAATAATTTAAAAAAAAACTACACAACAATGAAGTGTTATGACCTGCCAGAGCCTCAGGGTCTCTCTTAAGTTCTAGAGTTCTAATGAAACATTAGTCAGAAACCTATTCTCAACTCTCCTACAATGTAATCCCCTCCAGTGTTTTCTTGATTTATTATTAACACTGGGATGGATTTCACAGACAACTTTTAAGACCTTTCTCTTTGGGTAGTTTGGGATAAGAAGAGATATAATGTATAGGGCCAGCATCACTGTCTTATTTTTTTAAAAAAATCGAAGTTTCTATCACATCTCACTTGCTATTTTTTAAATATAAATAAAAGAAAGCCTATTCAGAGATAAATAAATAATACAGTGAAGAAACTGTGTGCAAGTAATGAGTATCTCATTGAATCGACACCTCAGAAAATTGAATTTGTAAATAAAAATATAAATTTGAGAAACTCCCAGAGCACAGAGAAAAAGAGATATGAAAATAATGAAAGTGGTGATAGTAAATATGGTGGAGAGATCCTATAGATAGGAGCTACAAATAAAGACAGCTAGAAGATAGGGGAGAACACACGAAACAGAAGCAATATTGAAGAAAAATGCACGGGGAAATCTTTCTGATCTCAAGAAAGGCATTAAATGTAGAAAGTGGGAACATTCACTGGGTTCTATAAAAAATAAATAAAAATAGATTCAAATCGTATAAATCATTTTAATCAAAGAATCCTGGTTGTCAAGTCTCTACTGCTCACCAAAAGGGAAAAAAAAAAAAAAACAACCAAACATATTAACCTAATAATAGTTATGCACAAAGGAACAAGATCAGACTATCCTTAATCTTCTCCAATATACTAAATTGAAGAAGACAGTAGATCATCTACAAAGTTGGGGGGACAAAGGGTGTGAGTCAAGGATTATAAATTAGGGAAACCCTGGTGGTCCAGTGGTTAGGACTCACGTGTTTTTACTTGTGAGGGTGCAGTTCAATCCCTGGTGGGCAAACTAAGATCCCACAAACCAGGTGGTGTGGCCAAATTAAAAACAAAAAAGAATTATAAATTAGACCAAGGTATCAAATTGTCATTCTTATTTGAATATGTTTGAAAGAAATGGTATCTCTCTATCTATGTATATATCTATCCATCCTCATTAAGTACAGATTGAGTGTTTGAGTAGCCAGAAACTTTTACAATTTAGGGGACCCAGTTAGGAAAAAAAGAATACAAATTTAGGTATGAACATGAATACAGGTTTCCCCTGCTCTCCAAAAGACAAGTGTACCTATGAAATCTTCCATAAGCAAGAAAACTATTACCTTAGAACACATCTTACTAAGGGAGGCTCAGAATGAGTGTAGACAAAGCACAGATGATCACAGATACAGTTTGAAGTTATGGAAACTGGATGCTGAGTGTGGTTCCCAGGAGGAGCTTGGCCATGACATCCTTATGGGTACTCTGGGTATGCACAGCCTCTATAATGCCTCAGCACACTGAAAGCAAATGCTGACACTATTTTTGCTTTTTGTCTTTTCCCTCCCCTCCCCCTCCACCCCGACAAAGCAAAAATCCTCTTTGGATTTCTTTCAGTTAGTGAAAACAGGTACTAATACAGGTCTTTCTCAAAAGTTGTTGTTTAGTCACTAAGTCATGTCTGACTCTCTGCAATCCCATGGACTGTAGCCCACTAGGCTTTTCTGTCTGTGGAATTCTCCAGACAAGAATACTAGAGTGGGTTGCCATTTCCTTCTCCAGGGATCTTCCTGATCCAGGGATCAAACCCACATCTCCTGTTGGCAGGTGGATTCTTTACCACTAAGCCACCTGGGAAGCCCTTTGCAAAAGTAAAGTGGTATAGAGCCAACCCTTGAAAAGCAAGAGATACCAGTATTTATTTAGACTAAGAAAGAACAGCAAATTGCAAAGTCTGAAACTGATAAATACTATAAATATGATTGCATTTTCCAATAACATTTTTGAAAGTTTGCAATCACAGAATATATTAATAAGAATCATAAAGGGAAGTCAAATGTGTCATCTTGATATTAACCTTGCTTGTCATATCCAGTGGTCACTTCATTATCTTCCTCTTAGTTCGTCACTCAGCAGCATTTCACATAGTTAACTGCTTTCCCTACTTGTGAAAACCTTTTCTTTCCCCTTCTACAACATGCTTCTGTTTTTTTCCTTCTATTTTACTGGTTGATCCTTTTCAGTCTCTTTTCCTGGATCCTCCTCCTCTGTTGGGCTTCTAGAAAGTGGAGTGCTCCCAGAATTTAATCCTGGACCACACGTTTGTTCTTTACTCTCTTCTTAGGTTATTTCATTTTGCTACATGGTCTTAAATAGCAATCAAGCATATTCCAAGAATTCCAAATTTGTAGCCTACCTGACATCTCCACTGAGCTTTTGATTTATCAGGACATATCCAACTCCTACATAGTATCTCTGCCTAGATGCCAAGTAAGCATCTCAAATCTAGGACCTGAAAAACACACCTTTTGATTTCCCTCTAAGTCCACCCTCCTTCCTAGTCTCTGTAGATCTCAGCAACAGTATCACCGTTAATCTAACAGTTTAAGCCAAAACCCTGAAACTAATCCTTGATTTCTATTTCCTCAGCTCCCCAAATTCAAGCCATCAACACATCCTCTCAACTCTGCTTCCAAAATAGTTTCTGAAAATGTTCACATTCTTCTATTTCTTTCACCACCTCTCTGGTCTAAGTTGCTATCATATTCTTAGATTTTGTAACGCCTTCCTAAATTACCTCTCTGCACCCATTCCCTTACCCACAGGAGCCAGAGTGCTATTTTTAAAACGTAATTCTTATCATATCCCTGCTATGCTTAAAATCCTCCAGTGGCTTGACATTCTACTTGGGATACAATCCAAATAGTTTACACAGGCTCACAAGCAATCCCCTACATGACATGGATATGCTCCTCTCCAATGTCAATTCCCAATGGTCTTCTGAGCTCACTATGCTCCAGTCACACATGCCTTCTTCTGTCTCTTGAAAAGCCAATCTAGTCCTTTCCTTGGGGCTTTTGCACTTTTAGTTCTTCCCTCTGCCAACAATACTTTTCTCCAAAAATTGTACACGGCTGTCACTTTCTGATTACTCAGGTCTTCGTAAGATCACCCTTGAAACTGTTACTTGAAGAGCAATCCACCCCCCTCACCCCAGTCATCATCCCATTCCCTTATTTGAATCTTCTTCAATACAATTATATTTATTTGATGTTTTATTTTTTATGTATATTTTAAATCATTTTTATTTTTCTCTCCTGACCAGAAAGTAAGCTCCATTTGGGCAGCAGTTTTTTGCTCTCTTTTAAAATTTACTATAATTTCCTCAATACCTAAATACAACCTGGCACACAGTAGGTACTCAATACATGTGATGAAAAATGAATCAATGCTCAAGTGAGTACTAGCAACAAAAGTAGGTGTCTACCTTTCAAATCATGGAAGAAGATGAAAGCAATTGAATACATTCAACTGGGAGTACCTATAAAGTATGATACATTTTTTTTTCTTTTTCTCCATTATTCCTTTAAATCCATCTTGTGAAATATTTTTTGAGCCTGTATAAGAAATTTTAGACAGTCCTCATAGCTTATATGCTCAGTCTTAGTTGATGGAAAGTCCTCTGGTTGGCTTTCTAGTAGTTTCATTTTAGTAATGACTATGTAAATCTAGGTTGGATGGCATCACCTACTCAATGGACATGAGTTTGAGCAAGCTCCAGGAGACAGTGAAGGACAGGAAAGTCTGGCGTGCTGCAGTCCATGGGGTCAAAAAGAGTCAGACATGACTGAATGATTGAACAACAATAAATATAAATCTAGGGTAATAATAAAAAAAAACTTTGAACTTCAAAGGTAAGGATTCTATGCCTCATGTACATCCTTCTCCCTTACAAATCTCCTCTGTTCTCTACTTCCCCTTCCATAAACATGCCTCCAGTTTCTGACATCTCCAGGATAGGAAACAGGTGGAAGGGGTGTCAGGGTCAGGAAAGGTCTATTTGACTGC
Organism: Odocoileus virginianus; assembly: GCF_023699985.2. Taxonomy (NCBI): domain Eukaryota; kingdom Metazoa; phylum Chordata; class Mammalia; order Artiodactyla; family Cervidae; genus Odocoileus; species Odocoileus virginianus. The sequence continues at coordinate 3,627,237 of NW_027224269.1, forward strand.
ACTTAAGGTGTCTTGTCAGAGAAGGTAATGGCACCCCACTCCAGTGTTCTTGCCTGGAAAATCCCACAGATGGAGGAGCCTGGTAGGCTGCAGTCCATGGGGTCGCTAAGAGTCGGACACGGCTAAGTGACTTCACTTCCACTTTTCACTTTCATGCATTGGAGAAGGAAATGGCAACCCACTCCAGTGTTCTTGCCTGGAGAATCCCAGGGACGGGGGAGCCTGGTGGGCTGCTGTCTATGGGGTTGCACAGAGTCGGACACGACTGAAGCGACTTAGCAGCAGTAGCAGCAACGTGTCTGGTGTTAGTGCCTCTAGCCTCGTCAGATGTTTAAAACTGCCTGGCTTTGGGCTTAATAGATGGTCAACTCTAACTCTTTTCCTTGGAGATACATATATGTGGGTTCATTGAAATCCCCTAAATGGCAATAATAATTCAATGCTACTTATTTCTCTTTTAACCAGAGAATTCAGCATCCTTATCTTCTACTGGGGTCACTTTACCTTGATGGGCAGTCTGCTTGGGTAGGGATACCTGTGGTCAATTCATGTTGTGTATGGCAAAAACCATCACAATATTGTAAATTATCCTCCAATTAAAATAAATGAATTAATTAAAAAAAAAGACTTCAGGTAAGTGTCTCTCTCAATCACCTTGCCCACGTCTCACATTTGGTCCATGAAAAACACTCCTGCATCCTTGTCCCCATTCAGTGACTACATAGCTAAGTCCTAATGCTACTTGCTCTGTCAGCAATGCCACCTTAGGCCAATAGTCATTATCTCTTTTGATGTTCGATTCCTTACGTATATATGTCTACTGTGTTCGCCACTCCCAATTTCTAGTTCTAGTTAATAATCAAACATGTGAAAGAGGCATGTTATTAATATTCATACAACTAACTAATATCAATATATAATATATTACTATTATGGAATATTAATTACATAAATATTAATTTAAAAAGATACAAAACTATACAAGTGATCTAGAAGTGCCATATTATCATAAGAATGATAGAAATATTAGTCTGCCCTCTAATAGAATCCTACTCAGTATATCAAAAGAAATACATCTTTCAAAATTTAAAGCCTATACTTGAGATACAGCATTTGTTTAACATCTGTGCAATCATATATATCTTTTTTGATATTTACCCCACTGCTTCTAAGTTTCTAAATTCTTGACCTCAAGAGTTGATAAACTTTCACTTGTGATTTTTATATTTTCCTAATTTTCTGTCTATTTCCTTTACAATTAAAATAATAAATTATCCTTAATATTGGAATTAAACCCCAGGTATATTTGTACAAACATATTGAACAACCCTTTACAACCTGACCCCTTTCCCTTTAAACTTAGTGCAACATTAAGCTTCCAAAGACTTTGAAATGATCCTCTGTGTCTTTGTCATCAATTCATCCTCTTGTGTAGTGGAAAACCTGTAATAGAAAGAGGATAATGGAAAGTAAAGACTTTGGAGTCAATCACATCAAAGCTCAAATTCCAGCTATCTCATTTAGTAGCTCTCCGATTGTGGCCAACTCACCCAGCCCTTCTGAATTACATTTGTAGAGTGGTGGTGGAACCTGAGTTGCCATAACCATAAATGAAATAATATATGTAAAGCATCTAGTGCATGGAAGATGCCCAGTCAGTGTTAGTAGTCATTTTCTCCCCCTATCTATCCCTCTGGGCATTTTGCAACTAGCTCAACATTCATTACTGACATGCTCATCAGGGATACTTGTTAAAATTACTTGCTCTATGAACTGAGGGAGTCAGTTGTCTCTCTCTTAACTAAAAATTATAAGATAGAAGTTGTATGTTCTGCATAATATAGCACAGGATATTCTGATAGAACGCAAGCTCAACTCAGAGTTAATTCATGAAAGCAAAGCAAGTTTCTTTGCAATGTATTTTGCATATCAGTCAGTTTTTACTAAGTTCAGGTGTGCATGGTCAGTCATGTCTGACTCTTTGTGACTCCATGGGCTGCAGTCCACCAGATTTTTCTGTCTCTGGGATTTCCCCGGCAAGAATACTGGAGTGAGTTGCCGTTTCCTCCTCCAGGGAATCTTCCCGAACCAGGGATTGAACCTGCGTCTCCAGCATTGGCAGGTGGATTCTTTACCACTGGCACCACCTCGGAAGCCTTGCTAAGTTATCCCATGGTAACAAATATTAAGCTTCCAAATCTCAGTATCTTTCAACAAGAAAAGTTTGTTTCTCAGTCACCTTTCATGTCCTTTATAGGTCAAATGCAGTTCTATTCTCTATCCCCTCCATTCTGAGAACAAAGTACAAGGAACAGGCAGTTTCTGAGACCCATCAATCTCAGGGCAGAGGGAAAATGAAAGAGAAAAACCCACATGCCACATGAAGGCTCTGAGAGTTTCTGCTCAGAAAGTGGCACATGACACTTCAGATCAAAGTTCATTGGCCAAACCAAGTTACATGCCTGAGTCTGATGTCCATGAGTAGAGAAGTATAATTATCCCCCAGGGATGGATGACTCAGTCATGAGGTTTCAGGCAAGACTGAGGGCAACAAATATTATAACAATACAATTTATCACATATGGTCTCTCAAGTATAAAGCTTTCATAAGGTAAATATGGAGTATGTGAAGCTGAGGTAAGACAGCTGAAACTTGAATGAAACAATGTAATAGGTGAGCAATTCAGTCATTTCTGGATTCTGTTAGGTCTATGACTACAGTGTCACCAAATCTCTGTTTCTGCCTTAGACTCTCAGACTGTGTTTTCTGCTCTGTGGAGAAGCCTCCCTTCAGCCATGATGGAACATTACCTCCTCTGGCTCTTCAAAGATTCTAGACAAGAATGGCCTATTTTTGTAAACAGTGCTTCTGTATCTTTTGTTGATTTACAGTTGAAAATATTGCCCAACTGTGCTTCTCTGTGCTTTGTACCCAGAAACTAACAGGATATCATCAGAGATTTTTTTCTGCAGAAACAAAGCTTGTTTCTGTAGACTAATGTGTGTGCTTTCTTTCTTCAGACAATGACTAAAGAAAAAATCTCCCGTGTTTCCCTTTTTGGACTTTACTGCCAGAAATCTTAGTACCCAATTCAGTGCCAAAGTGTAGGCATTGACTCAACTCAGCTGCCTGGTACAATTTTCTCCTTCTGCTGACTTGAAATAGTTCCTGTTCCATTGAATCCCCTGATTGTCCAGATTTGCATTTTTTAAACCTCTAACCTGTCTCAAAATGTTTTGGGAAATAGTCCAAATCCCGAATCCTGAAAAAGTAAAAATGTGAACCACAATTATAAACTAACTCTGAAGAAAATGTTCCAGTTCTCAGTATCATATCTATAGAGATGTGGCATATTATGACCAAACTTTAATTCACTGTAAAAATTTCAACTCCTTTGGGGAGATGAATTCCCAGAGAACAGGGCTCCACACAAGGGCAGACTGGGCAGGAGATGTCATGTACCCCGCCCTTGCAGAGGGGCCTGGTGGATGCTACTTTCTTTGGAGCTTGGAACAGACTATGGCCAGTGAAGTGAGTTCAGTGGCTGAGGTGAGGTACACGCATGGGGGCCTCATAACCCAATTTACACTATTCTCCTGCCCATCCTCAAAAAAAAAAAATCCTTCTAACTCCTAAATCCTAAACTGTTAAAAAGTTCAAAATATTGTTTATGTATGACAGAGTGTGGCATGTACATGCTTTTTTGTGTTAAATTCCCCAACTAGAATGTGAACCTGATGAAGACAGGATTTTAAGGGGTCAAGTAACTTTCTTGAGGTTACAGAGCCAGGAAGTGGCAGAAGTGGAATTTGAACTGAGTGCTGAATCATTCCAAAATCTGTGCTCTTCGCATTATACCAGTATTTCTCAAGGTGAAGTAACACACACACAATTAGTGAGCCATGGTGGTACAAGTAGGAAACTTTAAAATTTTAATGTCATTCATTTATTTTCATGTGTCTCAAAATAAAATTAGGACAAAACACCTCAAATTTCATGGGTATTATGAGCTAAGATGAGAAGTCAAGAGGAGAAGGGGATGACAGAGGATGAGATGGTTGCATCACCGACTCGATGGACATGAGTTTGAGTAAGCTCCAGAGTTGAGGTGGTGAAGGACAGGGAAGCCTGGTGTGCTACAGTCCATGGGGTCACAAAGAGTCAGACATGACCGAGCGACTGAACTGATGAACTAAGATGAACTAGCAAACTGAACTAGCAAACTAAGATGAACTAATTGAAGCAGAAAATGTGGGTCAATTAAAAGAACAGTCTTAAGTAAACCATAACATGAGTGGTTTAGGAATATGGTAAGTAGCCTATAGGTGTCCTCAGAATGATAGGAAGTCTGAGAAAGAGGATGCTACTCCTGCTGCTTAACTCCCGTCTCATTCCAGTTGACACATTTATCACATAACATATTCATCCTATGATCCATATATTTAAGATGAGATCTGTTGTGCCTCCCCTGTGTGCCAGGCACTCCGCTCTTCATTATGCTTTTCTGTAAGCACCTCAAATACACCTGAAATCAGTCACATCTATAATGGATCAAATGTTTTTCTCCTTTTCTTAAGTTGCAATCTACGGACATTTCTGCTCATGTATTTGAACCATGTATTTGAAAATTCTATAAGCTTGGTTTACCCTCTATTGTGTGGGAATCTCTTTCTTCATTTTAAAATAGCAATTTTGATGTAAGTTAATTTGGCTGTTCCCTCAATCCAAGGTCAGTTAGCAGCTCTGGTTAAATAGGGTGTTGTCTCTTTGTATTTGTGATATCACCTTTGAAAACAAGAATGCCAGAGACACAGATATCTGGTGAATCTATGCCATATAAATAGAAAAGATAATAAGAGATTTCAGTTTTCTGCTAGTAAAACTTTATGTAGGGTCTTGGTGACTAAAATTATAGGCATTTAGAATGTCAGAAAGGGGAAAAAACTTATTATGGTAAAATAGCATGGAGTTTGCTTCTCTGTAGTAGCAACAAGTTTTTCCTCACCTAAAATAACATGATTTTATGAGCTTATAATACCTGCTGGAAATTAGAAGGAGTACTACATTTTGCAGCTCTTTAAGTGTTGATTACATAAGTATTTCTGAGTGAAGCATCATTTGAATTTTCCTCCAAAAGCAAAGCCGACAGTATTTCTCCATCCTTTTTGTTATTATTTCCTCAATTATGTGTTTGTAAAGCACATAATTACTCTTAGTTATTCTCACAAGCATTCACTTTCATATCCAGTAACGATCTTAGGTCTGAAAAAAGTTTTGCAAGAGACATAGTTCAGTCGCTCAGTTGTGTCCGATTCTTTGTGACCCCATGGACTGCAGCATGCCAGGCTTCCCTGTCCATCACCAACTCCCGGAGCTTACTCAAACTCATGTCCACTGAGTCGGTGATGCCATCCAACCATCTCATCCTCTGTCGTCCCCTTCTCCCCCTCATCCCTCTCTCTCAGGAGGAGAAGAGACGCAGTAGAAAAATCTGTGTACTGTTAGCCAGAATTAGCATTTATGAATATTTTAGCTGATTTTTCTATAGCTAGTTTTCATTAGCACCACATTATTTTCTCTGTCATGTCTTAATCTAAATATGTATTAGCATGAATTAATTTAGTTTTATCTGGAGAACTCTTTAAGCAATGACTATAGCTCTGTTGGTTATATTTCCAGAAGGAAAGTGAGGAATGAGGGAACCCATGATGATGGCTGAATCTTGGGCTAAACACCAGTTACTCCCACAGCTTCCCCAGAGGATGAAATGTTCAAGATTGGAGATGGCGGAGGGAGGTGGGCTATTATTTCAGACAAATAAATATAGTTTAATGAACCCGGGTATACTAGTTCGGGTCTAGTCAGAAGACAGAAACCACACTGATTTGGAACCTAAGAGACAACGAGCTGGCAACTGGCACATTGGATTTTACCTTTCTCTACCTTGGGAGTGCTTGACTCCTCAGCTTCTCCCCTTACCCCCTCATCCTAGTGTATTTTGAATACAGCAGCCCAGATGAACATGAATAGTCACGTAGAAATTAGGTCATATCAGTTTTGTTTGCAAAAACCTCTAGTGGCACCCATCTGACCCAACAGAAAGCTAAAGTCCTCAAATCTGCCAGGTTACATTCAATCTTTGTCCCCCCCCCACCTCTCTGACCTCACCTTCTACTCCTCTTTGCCTTCCTCCTGTGACACTGCAGCCTGGCAGCTCTTGCTTTTGATGTTGGCACCTGGTGTTCCCGTTTCCTGGAGTGTGCTGCCTTGCCATAGCATGGAGCCACTCCCTCACTTCCTTTACTCAAATGTCACCTTCTTAGTGAGATCTTCCCTCAGTATCTACCTCACGTGGCAACTTACTCTTAACTCTTCAGATCTCTCTTGTATGCTTAGTTCACTTTCCTCCTTCAGAGCTGGAATTCTATATACCCATAATCAGTTAGGTCAGGGTTACACTAGTACCTCTTTTGTAGGGATGTTGTAAAGATTTTATATCTTTATAAATGGAAAAAACCACATCTATCTATACACCATATATATAATATACTATGTATATTATACTTTTTGGCTAACCTAATATATATATAGTATATACGTTATACACATATATAATATATAATACATATATTATGCATATATAATACTATATATGTGTATGTATATGCTATATATGTGTGTGTGTGCATGTGTATATATTATATATGTGTTTATTTGGGCTTCCCTGGTGGCTCAGTTGGTAAAGAATCTACCTGCAATGCAGGAGAGACCTGGGTTTGATTCCTGGGTTGGGAAGATCCCCTGGAGAAGGGAATGGCTACCCACTCCAGTATTCTTGCCTGGAGAATTCCATGGGCAGAGGAGCCTGGCAGGCTACAGTCCATGGGGTCGCAAAGAGTCGGACATGACTGAACAACTTTCACTTTCATGTATGAACTCATGTTATATGTATATGTGTATGTTAGCTATTATACATACAGCCAACAAGCCCTAGGTTGGATGACCTATGAAAATCTGTGTGCAATCTTCGGAAATTCTGTTTTGCTTAGATTAAAGGCAGGCTTAATCCTACACTGAAAGCTAGCCAAGTGGCTACCTTTTCCCACACTTAAATACAGACACTTAAGACCTTAACTTCCAAAGGCAGGAAGAGGCAAGTAAAGACAAACATAAGAAGTCTATACCAGGGGAAATAAAGAATATAGTCTTCTAACTACACATTGCCAAAGAGAGCACACCAACAGGAGGTGGCCAAGCATATAATAATGTCCTGTGGTAACTCAGATGGTAAAGAATCTGCCTGCAACACAGGAGACCTGGGTTTGATCCCTGGGTCGGGAAGATCCTCTGGAGAACGGAATGGCAACCCACTCCAGTATTCATGCTTGAAGAATTCCATGGACAGACCATGGAGTTGCAAATAGTTGGACACAACTGAGCAACTAACAGTTTCTACTTTTCTAAGCACAGGGCTTGGCTGAGGAGAAAAAATAATTTCTGACAATATCATGTCATGAATAGCCATTAGAGGCTTTGTCCCCCAATACAGACACAAACAGACACACACACACACACACACACACACACACACACACACACATACCCCACATCTTCTCAGGTGACTTTTCCACACTGGTTTGGTTTTTGCGCCATTTCCATCCCTCCAAGTAAGAGAGCTCAGGCATTTTAGGTCCCTTTCTCCTTCCCTGTGTCTCCCCTGGTTCACCTCCAAGGTCAGGGTTGCTGATCTGTGTTCCTTCCTTTCTATTCTCACTGCTTCAGTCCATGTCTCAGCATTTTTCAGTTGAACATCCTAACTAGTTTTACTTCTCCCCAAGGTGATATTCATGCAGCAATGATTCAGAGAGCAGGTCCTGAATGGTTTCTATATTTCGTATATTGCTTCCGGTGGTTCACCTTTCATTCTGCCAAACACATTTTGTGCCTAGGCCTGGTAAGAGTTAATAGTATCCAGACAGAAGCAAGTTCAGAGAGGTTACACGACTTGCTCTGAGTATTTCAGCTAAACAGTGGCAAGGTTAAGACTCAACAATTCTTGCACCACCTCACACCTGCCTCTCACACCTCTTCCAAAAACACAGATCCCTTTGCAAAAGGTAATTTTTAAATCTTGGCATTCAAAGAACTTCATAATCTAAGCTTAGCCTACTTAACCTTTATCTCCCATGTAATTGCCCCTGACAATCCATCCTCCAAGTTGACTGCTTTCCCATCAAAATTCTAGCGACCACAATGCCCTAGAGCTTGACTCGTGCCTCCTCTCTGCCTGGAGTACACTTCCCTCCTTTTTAGTAGAACAAAAGTCCTGTCATTTTTCAGGCTCAGGTTAATTGCTATTTTCTTCCCCCAACACCTGTCGGGCAAAATTTATGGCACTTTCTTTTATGTTTCCACAACACTCTGCATTTATTTCTAATATAATATTTTTCTCAATCTGCCTTCTATTACTGTTGTCCATATATGTGTCTCCTCTTTCCAGACCAAAGGTTCCATCTGGGTAGAGACTATGCCTGATTTCTGATTTAATGTTCATCACCTAGCATAGTGCCTGGTACATAAAGTTTCAGAAGAAAGACCTGTTGAGTGTGGAAGGAATACTGGAGTTTGCCAAGGTGGTAGTTGCCTTAGGTTATCAGGGCTATAATGAGCGTATTTGCTGTAATGAACATATTCAGCCAGGCCCCCTCCTGTCAGGATTAGGGGGCCTCTCCTTTAGGCTCTCAAGATCTCAAATTGTAATTACCTGCTTATATGTTTGCCTTCCCTGTTGTGTATCATGTGTGGCCCAATGACTGTGACTCAGTGAATGGGTTTCCAGTAAATAAATGAAGGATGACTGGAGTCTACCTGTGCTGAAGGGTTATGTGTTCTTTCACCAATGTCCTTCTGAGGCTGTTTGAATTTGAATCAGTCCACAATGAATCACAGTATGATTGGCAAATCACTTGTTCTCTGGGGGGAATGGACAACTGGGGAACACTTTGACCTTAACAGTGATCAGAATGACCAGAACTGTGTTGTTGCTACTTCCCACAGAGACCTAGCCTGAAACAAAGGGACTGGATATTTGGCCAGCATAGGCACACCCTTGGTCAAGGTCATAGCAAACATGAATGTTTACTCCCCATCCGCTATGAGGAGAGGTCTATCCCTTACACTTCCTAGTTCAAGAATATCAAATTCTGACAGTCAATTTCAACAAAACTCAAGAGGAGATTTAGTACATGTATAAGTACATGGAAAGAGGAGATTTAGTACAAGAATAAGTACATGGAAAGGGCCCAGCAGAACTGAACCATGTCATGGAGGATGGCCTGTGACATTATCAGCATAATGCCTTGACCTTAAGTTATTCTATCTCTTGATGCAAAAAGGCAAAATATTTGCATGCATAAATCCTTCAATAGAACCATTTTCTTTTCTGACATCAACCCACCTGGTCTCTGATTTTGTAAACCAGGTGACTTTTTGATTCTCACAAACATGACATTTTTATGAACATAACACAAAAACATGTATCAGTGCCAATGTATCTTAAATATTTTCCATCACACTGTGACCTTTCCTATTCAAAGTCCTATCTGAACTTTCTTCCTCTTGTGTTCACAAAATCTTCTGAGAAATTCACATGATATCATCAGAAATGCAAAGGCATGTTTAGTAAAATTGGTTAAACCTTCCTGTTTATTCAAGGATGCAACAGCCAGATACAGCTGCTGATTGAAAACAGAGCCAGAGGCTCCTGGTTTAGTTTGAATCACCTAGGATGAGGGAGGACACACTAGAGATCAAATGTGCTCATAAAGAAGAATATTAAGAGGAGTAGGAAGAGACCCCCTGAGGGGCTAGATTATAGTTGCCAGGGTATTTAGAGAACACCTGCTGCCCTCTCCCAGGAGAGGGCAATAAGTATGAAAAGGTGCTTCATGACACGCATGGAGCTCAGGAGGGTGCTCTGAAAGCTCCATGCTTGCCTGTAAATCCTTTGCAGGGTCTGAGCATAGATAATTCAAGCCCCTCTCCCTCTCATATCATCTCCAAAGGTGGCACAAGCCACTGGCAAAACCATATAAGACAGGACTACTGTTTCAGGACGTGTGTGTCTGTCCCTCTTCCTCACTGCAGAATCCATGGATGTCAGACACAAAGGGCCAAGTGATCCTATTATAGTAAGGAATTCAAGAGACATGCCCAAGGGCAAAAGCAACCAGCATCTTTCCTTAAATAGGACAAGAGCTTTCCTCATTCCTTCTTGGCCGACTCAGCATCATTCCTTAGAGCCTCGCTCAGATAGTTTCTCTGCGGGAGCCTGGCTCAGGTCTCAGGTAATAGGCACACCCACCTCTAGGCTGTCCTCTCTGTGCCAGGCGACATAGGATGCAGAGATGAAAACACACGACCTTTGCTCTCAAGGACCTTACAGGCAGGAGAGAAGATAGACACATGAACAGAAAACCCCCAGTATTACAGGGAAATGAAGGAAACGGTATGCCAGGCTACCTGGGAAAATTAGGGAAGACTTTTCTGAAGCAGTGATAAAGCTAACTCTCTATCTAATTGAAGCAAGCAAAATAATGTAATAAAAGGTTTCCAAAGGTGTCTTAAAGATTCCAAGGACAAGGACTTGAAATACTCGAAGGATTTTTGTTACACTTCTGATCTCTTTATGAAGAGTTAAGTTTCTCCTTCTCTCCCTCCCTCTCACACTTTTTCTGTCTCAACCAGTGATCAGTACTTCAGTGTATCCATAGTAAAATATGGCCTCATGACTTTCCAGCCTCATTTAGAGAGTGCTTCCCAGGAAAAGAAAATCTGATTGGCCTGCTAAGGTTAGTGAGTATCCAATCCAATGTGCTCTAACTAGGGGTCAGTGTCACACAGCAGGAATGTAACTGCTAGGTCATGGACCCCTGGACAATCAGAGGTGATCCCAGTGAAAAGTGTCCGACTGACACCAATTGGTACTCACTGCACAAACCATGGTCTTCCCAGGTGGTGTAGTGGTCAAGAATCCACTGCTGTTAGAGACATAAGAGATGCGGGTTTGATCCCTGGGTGGGAAGATCCCCTGGAGGAGGGAAATGAAACACAGTCCAGTATTCTTGCCTGGGAAATTCCCATGAACAGAGGAGCCTGACAGGCTACTGTCTATAGGGTTGTAAAGAGTGGGACAAGACTGAAGCCACTTAGCCTGCATGCATGCACAGAACCATATGTAAAGAAATTTCATTATTTCTAAGTGACCGAAGTGTAAGTATAACAAGGAAAGAGAGGCAGGGGATGAGGTTTAATGAATGGTAGGCAGGGAAAATTTTTGAGGACTTTGAATTTGGAGTTTGTTTTTTAAAGTAATATGATAAGCTTTGCAAAGAGAAGAAACCACATGACACTACTGATTGGAGGAGAGAAAACTGGAGAAGTAAGTCTGGAGAATATTATTGTGTATTGTATATATAAAAGTATATAGTATATAATCATATTGTATACAGTAATGATGTGTGTACTATTATATAGGACATACTGGATATACTACTGTATATTATATACTGTTGTATACCACTAGCACTGTTTTTGAACTTTAGGTACTTATATGGAAGTGGAGAGGATGCATAAGAGCTAAGATTTACTGGGAACTCACCGTGTGCAGGATCTTCACATTACATGTATTATCTTCTTTAATCTATGCAAGTTCTCAACCAGATCGGTATATGTTTTGCCTCCATTTTACAGATGAGGACTCTGACAGATGAGGACTCTGTACATGGAGATTAACCTACACATGGCCATACACCGCCCAGAGCCAGGATTTGCATCCTTGCAGCCTGACTGCAGTCTGTAGACTTACCCTCTACTGTCTGTGGCTTCTAGTTGCAGCTCCTGATAGCTGCTAGTCTGAAACTCAGGTACAGAAGTTATCTTTGTTGTACTTAGTACTTGATAGTTTTCTCCCATGCGAGTTCCTTAAGATTAGGGATGGGATCACTCTCATTTCTATACCTAATGCCAAGCACAGGAACTGGTACAGAGAATGAGATGATGCATTTTGTGGGTGTACTGGTATCACTGAGATTTCAAGTTATATGTTCCTTCATGCCTCTTGAATTTAGTCATGGCCATATGACTTTCTTTGACCAATGAAAAGTGAGCAGAAGTTACATTATTGACACTTATGTGGAAGCATTTTTGAGTCACAATGTGATTCTGCACACATGGATGAAGCACAAATTGGAATCAAGATTGCCGGGAGAAATATCAATAACCTCAGGTATGCAGATGACACCACCCTTATGGCAGAAAGGGAAGGAAAACTAAAGAGCCTCTTGATGAAAGTGAAAGAGGAAATCTCCACACTGTTTTCCATAGCACAGTGTGGAGATTTCTTAAAAAACTGGAAATAGAACTGCCATATGACCCAGCAATCCCACTTCTAGGCATATACACCAAGGAAACCAGATCTGAAAGAGACACGTGCACCCCAGTGTTCATCGCAGCACTGTTTATAATAGCCAGGACATGGAAGCAACCTAGATGCCCATCAGCAGATGAATGGATGAGGAAGCTGTGGTACATATACACCATGGAATATTACTCAGCCGTTAAAAAGAATTCATTTGAATCAGTTCTAATGAGATGGGTGAAACTGGAGCCCATTATACAGAGCGAAGTAAGCCAGAAAGATAAAGACCATTACAGTATACTAACACATATATATGGACTTTAGAAAGATGGTAACGATAACCCTATATGTAAAAAAAAAGAAAAAGAGACTCAGATGTATAGAACAGACTTGTGGACTCTATGGGAGAACCCGGGGGTGGGATGTTTCAAGAGAACAGCATCGAAACATGTATATCTAGGGTGAAACAGATCACCAGCCCAGGTTGGATGCATGAGACAAGTGCTCAGGCCTGGTGCACTGGGAGGACCCAGAGGGATGGGGTGGAGAGGGAGGTGGGAGGGGGGACCGGGATGGGGAATACATGTAAATCCATGGCTAATTCAATGTATGACAAAAACCACTGCAATGCTGTAAAGTAATTAGCCTCCAACTAATAAAAATTAAAAAAAAAAAAAAAGAAAGTGAAAGAGGAAAGTGAAAAATTTGGCTTAAAACTCAACATTCAGAAAACTAAGATCATGGCATCCAGTCCCATCACTTCATGACAAATAGATGGGGAATACAGTGGAAACAGTGACAGACTTTATTTTTTGGGGCTCCAAAATCACTGCAGATGGTGACTGCAGCCATGAAATTAAAAGATGCTTGCTCTTTGGAAGAAAAGCTATGACCAACCTAGACAGCATATTAAAAGCAGAGACATTACTTTGCTGACAAATGTCCATCTAGTCAAAGCTATGGTTTTTCCAGTAGTCATGTATGGATGTGAGAGTTGGACTATAAAGAAAGCTGAGTGCTGAAGAATTGATGCTTTTAAACTGTGGTGTTGGAGAAGACTCTTGAGAGTCCCTTGGACTGCAAGGAGATCCAACCAGTCCATCCTAAAGGAAATCAGTTCTGAATATTCATTGGAAGGACTGATGCTGAAGCTGAAACTCCAATACTTTGGCCACCTGATGTGAAGAGCTGACTCATTTGAAAAGACCCTGATGCTGGGAAAGATTGAAGGTGGGAGGAGAAGGGGATGACAGAGGATGAGATGATTGGATGGCATCATTGACTCAATGGACATGAGTTTGAGTAAGCTCCAGGAGTTGGTGATGGACAGGGAATCCTGGTGTGCTGCAGTCCATGGGGTCGCAAATCAGGACACGACTGAGCAACTGAACTGAACTGTGATTCTGCATGCTCTATGCCTTTGCTGTGCAAACCTCGGAGTCTTGTCTTGATATGGAGGAATTATAAGATGGTAAGGACTCTATCATCCAGGGTTCCTAAGTGACTACATGGAGCAAAGATCCAGCCCCTCAGCCCTGCCAAAATATACTGGATGTATAGTTTGAAGAAGAAATGAATGTTTATTAATTTATCTATTATGGTAGCATAATCTAATTCCTTCTGTCTGGTACAGTGAGCAATTGTTATTGGTTGAGTAACAGTATCTCTCTATCATTTCAATTTCCTATTCCCAATACATCAACAATGCTAGCATAATTATCAGAATCTCTTTTGAACAAGTAAATGTTATAAACAGTGGTGATAAGATATTAGGAGCATTATAAGAAGCCTATTTAACCTGAGGAAGCAGAACTTTATTTTCCTTTATAAAATATTTCTAATAATGACTTCAGTAGCCTGAATTTCTGAAATTCCTCATATCAGAAGTCAATCTTTGAGCACCAGGCACTGTCCTAGGTGATGGGGCTATATCAGTAGACAAAACAGACAAATCTCTTCTGGAGCATTCTAGATGGGGAGACAAACAAAATGAGTACATTACTCACTATATCAAAAAGAGTGAAGTGCCAAGGAGGAAAGTAAAGGAGAGAATGGGCTGAGGGATTACTATTTTAAAGAGGGTGGTCAAGGAAGGTGTCATTAAGAAAAAGGTGAGATAGACCTATAAGAATATCTCAGGGAAAGTTCCAGGCAAGGATAATGTAAGCCAGAAGTACCTGAGGTGAGGATGCATTTGGTATTTTTGAGAAAAAGTGTTTTCAGTAACAGCGTGGACAAAGAGGTATGAGGAGAGGGGGCGAGTCACAAAGGGACTTGTGGCCCATTGGGAAGTCTTTGCTTTTGACCCTAAATGAGATCACATGGTAATTCAGTGAACATCTATCTTATTAAAATAAAACCTTGGATTTTTTACATTCAATTGTACATATCTATCAGAGTTTATAGCATCAAAGTGTGGGCATTTGTTTTTTGATGTGGACTATTTTTAAAATCTTTATTGAATTTGTTACAATATTGTTTTTGGTTTCTGTTTTTTTTTTTTTTTTTTTGCCACATGGCATATGGGATCTTAGCTCCTGACCAGAGATTGGAACCTCAACTCCTGCATTGGGAGGTGAAGTCTTAACCACTGGACCACCGGGAAAGTCCCTATGCACTTGTGAGTAAATAGAATTTGCAGTGAAAGGACCCTTGCTTTCCCTAAGGTGCTACTCACGTCCTTGCTCTGTAGCAGTAGTCACTGGTTGTCCATCACCAGTACTACCACGACTTTGGTCCATCCCTGCTTTGCTACATGGCAATGATCTCAGAAGTCCTTCGGGCTACATCTTTTATTTAGCACCCTGCTATTTCACCCTAGCTCACAGTCAGGCCAACAACTAAAATTGGTACTTCCAGTGAACCACACAAATGTATTCACCATAGCCACTTCCTAGGAAGGCTTGCCTTAGAATTATGTCTTTCAACCTTCTTTCCCATGACTCTAATGGCAGAAGAGAGCCTGAGCAACTCAATTCAAGCATGAAATAATTTTAAAGTCTCCTACTTTTTCATAAAATTTTATGCAAATTTTGTATTCCTATTCATTATATATCCCTATTTATTTTAACATAAAAGAAAGTTTTCCCTCAAGTCCTCAAGGGATATTGATTTTTCTAAGAAATGTGTTCTGCAGATTCTTAGATAATCAGAAAAAGAAATGTGCTTGGACTCTATTATCTTAGATCCCTATAGAAATGCCTTCATGATGATTTAATGTTATTTTTTACTCTCTTATAGAGATGTGGCTAAGAAAAATCCATGTGAAAAAAAGTACCTTTGTCTTTTATCAAAGTGTACTTACAAATATTGGCTAAAATAGTACTCAATATCCTTTATACCAGGAACCACACAATACATTTTAATGAAGTTTTCCCTTTGTCTTTGGTGGCCCAGAAGTGTCCATTATCTCCCCTGGCACAAGATGTAAGACCCTGAAGCAGTAGTTCCCAAGGTGTGGTGCTTGGGCCAGCATCGGCTTCACTGCGGATTTTGCTAAGGATCCACATTTTTTCTGATGTTCCCCCAGACCTATTGAATCAGAAACCCTGGAGTTGGAACACAGCAATCTGCTTTTTGACAAGGCCTCCAGGGGATTCTCATGGATGCTAACTAAAGTTTAAGAAACACTGCCTTGGCAGCTACCTCAGGCCCTCAGCAAAATGATGGCAATGGTACCCACATGTTGTGTTTCCATTCCCTCTGCAGCTGCCCAGCTGCCCAGGTGCTCTTGTGTTCACCTCTTCCCACTCTATTCCCACTCCAATTTGCCAACCAGCCATTTCATAATGGCACCTTCTTTACTTCTCTCCCTAGCACATATTTCCATCCTCTGCTCTCAATTTGTTTGCTTCTTGTCTGTCCACCTCACTGGAGTGAACACTCCAGGTGAATAGGGACTTCTGTTGGATTTGTTTATATTTGTTTCCCCACACTGAGAATATTGGGTGGCATGTAGCAGTAGCTCAGCAAATGTTTGGCCAATGAAGAGAGAATTAGTTAAGAGAACCATTACTAGAAGTCAGGAGACCTGGTGGTAATATCAGTTCAGTTCAGTTCAGTTGCTGTCATGTCCGACTCTCTGTGACCACATGGAGCAGCACGTCAGGTCTTCCTGTCCATCACCAACTCCTGGAGCTTACTCAAACTCATGTCCATTGAGTCAGTGATGCCATCCAATCATCTCATCCTCTGTCATCCCCTTCTCCTCCTGCCTCAATCTTTCCCAGCATCAGGGTCTTTTCAAATGAGTCAGTTCTTCACATCAGGTGGCCAAAGTATTGAAGAGTTTCAGCTTCAGCATCAGTCCTTCCAATGAATATTCAGGACTTATTTCCTTTAGGATGGACTGGTTGGATCTCCTTGCAGTCCAAGGAACTCTCAAGAGTCTTCTCCAACACCACAGTTCAAAAGCATCAATTCTTCGGTGCTCAGCTTTCTTCACAGTCCAACTCTCACATCCATACATGACTACTGGAAAAACCATAGCTTTGACTAGATGGACCTTTGTCAGCAAAGTAAGTAATGTCTCTGCTTTTTAATATGCTGTCTAGGTTGGTCATAGCTTTTCTTCCAAGGAGCAAGTATCTTTTAATTTCATGGCTGCAGTCACCATCTGCAGTGATTTTGGAGCCCAAAATAATTTGGAGCGGTGGCTGCATGGCACTGGAGTGACTGTGAGGAGATACCCCATATCCAAGGGCAAAGGAGAAGCCCCAGCAAGACAGTAGGAGGGGCAAAATTGCATTTAGAATCAAACCCCATACCCGCCAGAAATGCTCAGAGGGCTCAAACAAACCTTGTGTGCACCAAAACCAGAGACATCACAGTGACTGAGACAGAACTATGTTTGAGTGGTAATATCAAAATTATATAAATACTCTGGTGAGTTTACACCTAGAAGTGAGTGTGAACTGGGAGTCTAGACCCATAGTTGATCTCAGTTCCTATTTGTTGCACATGGATTGAGGATGTGAACACTCTCTATGTGACTTTTATATAATGTGATTCTTATATTCAAGCCCAACTACTTACTCTCCTGCTTAACTAAAGAAACATAGCTATATTCAACACCAGAGAAGAAAAGGTTGTTGCAGACTTACTGTGAGATGGTACATGGGTCTCCATCTTAACAGATTTTCAAGTGTAAATCTTGACTACTTAATTTTCATCTTAGACCAACTTTGTAACTTTATCTTTGAGTAATATGTGGCTTCACTATAACTGTGCCTTATTCTTTCAAATAGCCTTGATATTATATCAATGAAATCCCTCTTCCCTTCCCCCATCCCTCCTCCCTCCATTCCTTTCTTCCCTCCCTCCTTTAATCTTTCCTTCCTTTCATCTTTCCTTCCTTTCTTTCTTCTTTGTATCCCTCTGTCACTCCATTTTTGTAAAAAAGCAACTAGGAAGACCTGAATGTAATGGGAAGGCACTCTAGTGGTAGCTGAGGCCCATTCAAGAGATATGTGCAAGCTTGGCAGGGTCAGGAGATTTGAGTAAATATATTAAATAAACATTTTGAGAAATTAAGTAAATATATTGAGGGCAACAGGACCCAGTTTTTTTTTTTTTAACCCTTAAAGACAGCAGTTACAAATATGTAAAAGGATTCAGCTAGCTTGAACCCAGAGATGTTGGGTGAGGATTAGGAGTATTGATGTGAACTCAGCATTCAACAAATACGATATAGAACTAGATATAGATGCAGATGTCTATATGTGAGTGTGTATATATGTATATGTATGTATACATATATACACCTCCACAAGCATATTCATGTACATTTACATACATCTACCTGCCCCGTCTGCCCACTGAGCAGTCCTGGGACCAGTGATACTCTGATAGCAATAAGCATATTTAGTGCCCAGATACTGGTTTTTGAATATCACCCATTGTCCAATAAAAGCAACCAGAGTACCTTTTGGAAATGACTACATCTAGGATTGGGGCAAGAAAAGAACCAGATGACACTGGAACCTGTTATTTTTCCCCAAATGAGAAAGTTTTCAGCAATGGATGGGGCTATGTCAAAAGAACAGAAAGTTCAGCCTAAAGAAGTTCTCTGTGGTCAAATCCAGGACAATTTTAACATCAATATATATAATAATATGTATATTATAACTGACTAAAAATAGCAACTCATGGATCCATCCAGATGGAAACAAATACATGATGGAGGAAAAGAGGAAGCTCTTCCTTACAATAGAAAATCAACTAATGAATGTAGAAGAAATGATCAAATTAGAAAATCACCATTTGGCAGCCCTCATAGGAATAATTAATTCAAGAAAGAAACAACAACAGACACTAAAACTAGTGGGTGCAGATGGGATGAGGAATGGGATTTTACATAGTTCCAGAATATCTCCCCCTAAAACATGCATTCCTTATTAAGAAGAAAAGAATTATTGCACAGTAGAAAAACAGGGCTGATACCATACTAATCAAGTGACCAAATGTCACACCACCTTAGGCTGAGAAATCAACATGTACCACCCCATAGAACAGAATGAGATCATCATTATCTCATCACTCTTCTGATTTTTCAGTCAAAAATGCAGAACTCGGGTCTAATCTTGATGAAACCTTAGACAAACTCATACTGAAAGACATTCTATGAAATGACATCTGTCATCTTTCAAAATGTCAAGGTCATGAAAATCAAGGAGATGGAAGAATGATTCCAGAGAAAAAAGGGACAGGAAAGCTACAGCAACAGGGTGAAAACTGTGGTCCTGGATTGGATTCCTTTCCTAGAAAAGAGATGGGGACAATTGGTGAGACAAATGGAGTTTCTGGGAAAACGGTATAGGGGAGGTCTTTGCAGTTTTTTCTTGGTACTTTTATGTAGATTTGTTCAAACTGCAAAGTTTTTTTTAAGGCACTGAAATAAATATAAGAAGCTGTATAGTTTAGAATTAGATTCCAGTATCATTTTTTGAGCACCTACTGTGTGAAAACCATTATGATAGATGTAATGATGACTAGTATATACTGCCAGTTAACATTCAAGAAATATTTATCCAAGGGCTAAGATTTCCCAGTGAAGAGTGATTATGGGGCTAAATTTCTTTGTTTTCCTTCTCTAGGGGAACTCAGTTCAGTGCTGCCTGATGTCCAGTATCTGAAAACTATAGTTTCATATAGTTTCTTACTGTGTGAAGGCAAGTATGATATCATTCATTCCACCATAGCCCCAAACAGAAATTCTGGGTAATTTGATTTTATTTTCTACAATCATCTTGGAGAAATATTGGGCAGTTTCTCATAAAGTTAAACGTATACTTAGTGTATGGCCAATCACTTCACTTCTAGTTTTCTACCCTAGAGGAATTAAGGCATATGCCTAAGCTAAAATTCATACACAAATGTTTACAGCAGCTTTATTGTAATAACCCAAATCTGGAAACACCCAAAATGTTACCAACCAGAGAATGCATAAATAAACTGTGGTATATCCATTCAAGTACTGATACCAGTAACAGCATTGATGAACTGCACACTATTGTGCTAGATGAAATAAGCTAGACATAAAAGCTTGTATATGAATTTTATCTGGAATTTGAAAACAATAAAAAGATAACCTATAATGACAGAAAGCAGATAAGTGTTACCTGGGGCTAGGAAGGGGTAATTGAGTCCAAAGTGACAAAATGAAACTTTTGGGATAACAGAAATATTCTGTATCTTGATTGTGATGGGGATTACCTGGGTGTCTCTATTTGTGAAAATACGTTGAACTAGTCACTTCAAAGAATGTATTTTATCTAAATTATACCTCAGCTCAGTTCAGTTCAGTTCAGACACTCAGTCGTGTTTGATTCTTGGCAACCCCATGGACTGCAGCACACCAGTCTTCCCTGTCCATCACCAACTCCCGGAGTTTATTCAAACTCATGTCCATTGAGTTAGTGATGCCATCCAACCATCTCATCCTCTGTAATTATACCTTAATCAAGTTTAGAAAGAATAAAATTTAGCAGAGAAGTCCTCATAATAAGAAAAACAAAATCACTCTGCATAGGCAACCAGCTAATTTAGAATTCAAGGTTCAATTGTGATTTGTTTAGCTCCCACTGCACACAAGGCATGATGATATCACAATAGCAGCTGACATTGACCTAGCACTTACTGTGTGCAGATACTGTGCTGAATGCTTTCCACAGATTCATTCTTTCAATAGATATTTATCAAGGTGCTTCAATGCGCACCTCCAGGTTCTAGGCACTGGGGATACAATGGGCTCCAACTTTCACATTGTTGACAACCTAAGGGCTGGAGACCAACAGCTTGCCAATGAAAAGGCCAGATGAGAAAACTTTAGCCTGAACTCCCAGCTTAAGACACTTTTTTTTTAGTTATTATGCATGCTTGTGCATATGTCAGTACACACCACACACACACACACACACACACACACACACACACACACAAACATCCCTGCTCCCATTTATGTTTGCACCAGTCAGGGATGGCTGCTTTTGCTGTAACCACACTTTCCAGTTGCTGGCTTAATATGCTCCTGGTCACCCCTGCACATCCAGGTGCATATCTGGCCCCGCCCCTTCCATCACATCACATCCTCTTTCCAAAGCTTTCAGGCAAGTCTACTGTACATTCATAGCATGAAACGCACTCCTTTCTCTCAATTCTTTTTACCTCCTCTTCCAACAAATTTTTTTTGCTCCATGGAGCCAAAACCTGTAGGCAAGCTGTAGGATCAAATAGCCTGGATCTCATGACATTTGGGGAGATTTTTCATTGAATTTCATCTATTTTCACTGCAGAATTGTATGCAGTGTCCTCCATAGCAGGCAATACTATTGAGAAGTGAAGGAGCCCATGAAGTGAGTAACTGAAGGGGGAATATCACACCCCTCACCAGCCTAATCTCCAGTACATTGAGATATACTGGGACCGTCCTAGGAGCAACACTGTTGAGCTACTTGGACCTCAGATTCCAATTGTCTGTAGTAGAACAGGCTATTTTGTTAGTTCCATTCAGCATCAGTCTGTCTGAGCTAAAAGAGCCCGCAGAACTCATTTAGGCCAGTGGTACTATTACGTGGCCCTGGACAGGGGCTGGCTCTAGGACTGGCATCTGCTGACAACATGCTAGATGCAGAGCATGAGAATCAGCACTGATGGACTTTTAAAGCAGTTTGGCATTGTGGCCACATACAAGAACGTGGTTGATGATGTATTGGGATGAAAAGCTCTTTTACTGTAGATAGTTGGAGAAGCAAATCTCCCTCATGTCATACCTGGGCAAAGAGAAATCCAGAGTGGAAGGGCATGTTATGGCTCTCAGTTTTGGCCTGTTGCCTAGTGTATTCCAAATTGTATTCTGAACTCCTTGGAAGCAGAATGCTGAATTGGTACTCAGAAAAGATAAATGATGGCGGCCATTTGTAGAGTATAGCCTACTTGTCAGGCACTGCATGAGGCAGTATTCATATAGTCTCTCTACTCCTCACAGCATCTCTTTGCTGTATGTACTTTTTTTACCACTTGGCAGATGATAAAATCGAGGCTCAGAAAGGTAAATCAACATGTTCCTGTGTTGCCCAGGAGATAAGTGGCAGAACTGGCATTCAAACACAGGTCTGCACAAATCCTAGTTCTTTTCCCCTGTACTCTGCATGCCTTATCTCAGCGAATCCTCAAACCCTTTTAGGAGGTAGAGACAATTCTTAATCCCATTTTACGGTTAGAGAAACTAAAGCTCAAAGAGATTTAAGTGACTTGCCTAAAACCATATCATTAATGAGTGATAGAGCTGGATTTAATTTGTCTGCTGCCTCTAAACTCCCCACACTTTCCCACTCTGAGACACTGCCTTAAAATGTTCAAATGAGCAATGTGAACAGGATAATAGAATATTGTTCCCTTGGTATTGAAGCATATCAGTTTCATGGGAAAGGTCACCGGGTGGGGGAAGTTCAGCAGTTTCATCTGGGACTCAGGCCAAGGTCTAAATCCTGTCTGGTTGGCACATAGACTGGGCATAGATCAGTATGTCACCACTGTGGCCATAGCTCATGTTGACCATTTAACTCCTTTTCTGTAGCCAAGTCTCAGTGGAATTTTCTACAATTCTTCTGGACTCTCTCTGTCCAAGCGGATGCCAGTGATCTTCCTTTTGCCTTAAATGATCTTTTCCATCTCTTTCCTACCTCATGCCTCTTCATCATTCAAATACCAGCTTAAATTTTATTTCCTCAGAGAAAGCCTTCAGGCACCCCTGAGGAAGGCAGATCTCCCCGGTAGGCTCCTGCATAGCATCCTAAAATACTAAGCAGCATGCCATAGAAGTGTAAAGAGCTTTGTCTATAATTCCTATTTTGCTTTTCTCTTAGCAGGATGGAAACTTGGAGAGAGTAGGGGTTTTTTCTTGCCCCCTCTTGCATTTTTAGTTTCTAGCATGGTGCCCAGCATGCAGGATATTCAATGAATACTTTTGCTTTTGAAATAAAAGAATGCATGCATAGAGACAAAGGTTGAATTCTTGTGCAACCAGACCTGTTGTCTTCTCTGCTAGACTGGTGCTTCCTAAACTTTCCTCATCAGAAAAATCCCCTGTAGAGCTTGCTAAACGTATAGATGATGAGGCAGAGGAGCCTGAGGGTGGTCCAGAAATCTCTATTTTTATTTTTTTGGCTGCCTCTTGTACAGCTTGTGTTAGGATCTAAATTCCCTAACCAGGGATTGATCCAAGCCTTTGGCAGTGAAAACGTGGAATCCTAACCAGTGGACCGCCGTGGAAATCCCATCCATTTTTTTTTTTTTAACTAAGTAGACTGGGTGATCCTTATGGGCAGGCAAATTGAAGAAACACGAATATGTGTGTCTCATATATGAGTGTTTTTTTTTTTTTTGACAACTGGATCTGTAGCTTGGTTAACCCAGTTCTTTCACTTAGAGTTGAAGAATCTGTTGTCTAAATAGTTCAGGTGGGAGATGTGATGCATGGTGTTGAGCCTGCGGTTCTGGTCAGAGCAGCCTCTCTTCAGGTGTCTGACAGGGATCACTGCTGATGTCAAAATGAAAACAGAAGGCTGTAGCCTGGTGCTACTGACTTCCAGAATCTGACTCCAGCTCCTTTCCTATCGCCCTTCTTCCATATGCCCTCTGCTCCATGGGTGCCAAACCACGTACTGTTGCTCAGCGCCATTAAACAAATATCTAGAGGCCTCCTCAATGACTCTGGTCTCTCCACCTCCAGGCCTATTCATCTCCTGATCTTTCTCCTCCTTCTGTCTTAGAAGAATAAGCATCCTTATCACTCTCTAAGGTAAATGATTTAAATGTTTCGATAAATGAAGAAATGAATTAGTCAGGATAGACTAGGTTATGATGTGATTAAAAGCAGATAAATATAAGTGGTTTAACACATCAACAGTCTATTTTTTTTCATGCCACTGGTGAAACAAAGCTCACCCGGGGATTCTGCTCCTCATGGCCCCAGGCCCCACCACATCACTGCAACAAGAGGAGGAGGACATTGGAAATTATGCCCTGGTTCTTAAAGTTTCTGCCTGGAAGACACACACACACACACACACACACACACACACCACTGCTACTACATCTGACTTCTACTCATATCTCATTGGCCAAAACCAGTCACATGCTCATAATAAATTTAAAAGGGGACAAGGAAGGATAATCCTATCATTTTCCTGACAGTAGGAGAAAATTGAAATATTTCTGAACATCCCTAATGATATCCAAACTATGAAGATAGAACATATTTCAATGACACTCTTCCTGCTTTATTTTTAGTTACTTTTCCCAACTGTTTCCTGGTTAAAGGGCACAACTGCCTTTCATTCTTCTTGGCTTGCAGAGAGGATGCATACATTTGAGAAAAATGGAGTCATCTCTGATGCTGTGTGAATGCAAGAAAGGTCATTGTAGATGGACTCTAGCTTTGGTAGAGACTCCAGAAAAGTTCTTCAGAGTTAAGGGACTGAGAGTCAGAGCAATACAAGTTTTGGAAAGTGTCAGACTCTGTTACTTTAGAGGACACTTAATAATTTGCAATTTTGTGCTGGATGTTCCATGCAGATGTTCCAATATCTGCTTCCTTATAAAGGATATATAGGAAACAATAGCCTCAAAGATACTTTTTGGAAGGAGATTTGGAAGTTATCAGGTGTACTGATAACTCACCTGTGTGTTGTGGCAAGTACTAATAGCTTGACTATTGACTTGGTCCCTGACAACATTGTGACTAGTTTTTGCATGTTTGATAATGTCACTTAACCTTTCTCAACATCATCCTTCTGCCTGCAAAGGGCATCTATTGCTTCCTTTTACAGCATTTTGGGAATTTCAGAGGAAAGAACTGGGTAGGAAGCACAGTGCTGAGGAAGAGACCCTACGTGGATGATAGAGTGCAGCGCATGTGCATTAGTATCATCATTTATGCCTTCTTTCCCAAAGGGTCATTCTCTAGAAGGAAAAGCACCCATCTGTATCAAAAAGATACCATTTTGTGACCCATCTCTGTCACTTCCTGGGAAGTCACGGTCACTTCCAAAAAAATGGGACAACACTTACCCTATGGCACTGTTATGAGGAGTCAGTGAGAGAAAACATACAAATTACCCACCATCATGATGGCATAGTAAATAGTAAATAAAAAGTGACCATTAGAATTAAAAAGCAGGCGAAGAGATGGATCATTTGAGAGGTTTCAGCAACTCCCCAAACATCCTTCCACCCAGTGTGCATCAGTGTTAGGCATTCTGGGTTTAAAATTTCCATTTTCATAACTATCCTTCTCTGAGTTGTAAAACACTTGACTTCCAAGAGGGATGTGAATATCTTCCCGAGTTACACACACTCTAATAGAGGGAAATTACCATGCCCTTTATCTCTTGACATTCAAAATTGGGACTCAAATATTCTCTGCTGTGAAATTCATTATTAATGTCTAACAGTAGATTTGAAGTTAAAGTTATGAATGTATGAATTTCTCAGTGTCAAAAAGTATGGTTTTGCATATTGAATAAACTCATATTAAATATGTATAAAATGTAGATACAGAGATACATTTATATGGTAAATTCAGCAGAAAAGCAAAGAATACTAATAAAACAACCATCACGAAGCCAGGAAATGCTTCTTTTAAAGTGTCTTCTTAATATCTACTATTTTATTTCTACATGTTTTCTGCTACTTCAATAGTGATGGATAGTCTCAAATAAATATTTAGCTCCACTGCTTTTGCATATGTTGCTTTGTTAAACTTTATTGGACAGCTAATGTTTAAAATGGCTTAGCTTAATGTGCACTTTCAAATACTTGGTTGAGAAAAGTTTAAATATAAAATTAAAGAGAAGCATGTCTTCATGAAATATTACAGGTGAGGTGGGTGGATTTAATGTCATTCTCAATCTAGTGCCTTTATCAGGCAAATTGGAGTAACTGCTACTCTGAGAGATCAAATTCTTGGCCCAGGGATAACTATTAGAGACAGAAGCAGGATTAGAACTCAGGCCACCACACTGCCTCCTATGTTCTGTTTCATTCTGAATACAGGAGCACCGAATTGGAAATTGACAATACCACATCCCCATAAAAGGACTCTCAACACAGGGCTTTTGACCTTCCTTGGGACTCAGTGTAAGATAGGTGTCATCTTTACTTTCTACATTTCCTTTTGAGAAGAGGACAGGATGACCGCTCACATATTCTACAGGGAACAAGCACACGGTGACATGTCTGACAGGCCAGATGCCCCAACTGTAACTGTCAACAGCAGGTGTAACACGTTACACCTGTTACACACATTTACGTCAGGTAAAAACAACAAACCACTGAGATAAGAGAGAAAATACCCCCAGTGTCTCCCCCTCTCCTTGCATAAAACATACCTGATCTAGTTTTGTGGCTTCAGCTAGGATTTGATTTAAATCTAAACTGTTATGGTAATTCTGTGTGATTCAAATTCCTGCAGGTGAAAATGCAATAGTGATGTGAACTCATGTGCATTTTCTGTCCTCAATTATACAAGGCTTTGTTCAGTGCACATTTACAGCTGCATTTGCTGTGGTTACTCTGAACAAAATTTACCACTCTCAGTCATGGCATGAAGTGATAAGTGGCATTAAGTAATATGAACTTGGAAGCCATCATTCCAGTTTATGTGATTACTCAATGCCCTTGCCTAAACAAAGATGTACGTGTGTCCTAAGTCACTCAGTCGTGTCCGACTCTTTGTGACCCCATGGACTGTAGCCCATCAGACACATCTATCCATGGGATTTTTCCAGGAAAGAATCCAGGGAATCTTCCTGACCCAGGGATCAAACCCACATCTTGTGTCTCCTGCATTGTCAGGCAGATTCTTTACCACTGAGCCACCTGGGAAGCCCCACCAAAGCAAAGACAAAATTTACTAAAAATCAATATAGTTATCTTCTGATCATACTTAAAGATTTTTAAAGTTGAAAGATAACATCTAAAGGAAAAAAGATAAATATTTTGATGTGATTTAATCAAGAGAATGAAAACAATTTAATAATGATTATAAATTCATGGAGGCTTCTTTGTGGGGAAAGGAAGGTGACCAACACAATAAAAGTTGATCAGACACATATATTACTTGACACTAAGGGTTATTTAATAATGGAACGGCTGTACCACCTGCTGTCTGTGTCCCCCCTCCCCCATATGTTCGGCCAACTCTTTATCATAAGCCAATTTCCTGTATGAAAATGTTTGGTGAGAGCATCAATAATAAGTGATCTTTTATTTAGTAAAAATCAAGTGTAAAAATTTATCAGAGCACCAATTAGCAAGCTGTGTTGCTGGACTTCATAGTGTTTCATCTATAGAACAAAGACTTAGTGATAAGTCTTGAAATAGGATTCTTGGAGTACTAGGTTATGCCAAAGTAAGATACAGAGAAGGGGACTGAATACCTGCTTCCTGCTAGGGAGTTCCTGTTCACACGATTGATGCCAGGGCAAACCAAACATGAGCCATCACTGAGTTAAAGAGATGGAGGGGACACCAGGTCCCCACTTCCTCCTGATAGTTGCCATATTCTGTGATCCACTCATCCAGTTAGGCAGATTTCAAGCCTTATGAGTCATTTCAGAAACCTCTGTCCACAATCTTCAGACAGAGAATAAGAATTAACATTTGCCGAGGATCTGTGTATACCTGGTACTTCACTTGGCTCTGTTTTTTTTTTTTTTATTAAAGAAAATTTTTATATTTTTTAAATTAAACTTTTTGGAGTATAGTTGCCTTACAATGTTGCATTAGTTTCTGCTGTACAGCAAAATCAATCAGCCTTACATATATATATATTCCCTCCTATTTGAACATTCTTCCCATTTAGGTCACCACAGAGCACTGAGTAGAGTTCCCTGTGCTGTACAGTAGGTTCTCATTAGTTATCTACTTTATATACAGTATCAATAGTGTATATGTGCCAATCCCTAGGCTCTTTATGTACATCAGATGGTCACATCAACCCTAGGAGGCAGATATTCCTACAATCCACATTATCTCCATGGAAAAAAGCTGATGCAGAGAGGTCATAGATCTTTCCAGTGCTACCTAAGTAAGGAGCAGAGCTGGACTCTAAATATGAATGTGGAGACCTTCAGAGCCTGTATTTTTCTCACCACTCTGTGCTTCTTGTCATATTATGTGTGCTTGAAAAAGAAATGTTTTTACTAAAGGCAAAAAGGCAAGCATTTAGTTGAATTACCTTGGGTGAGTTTCAAAGAGATTTTCTATATGTATGGTGTTCTAATTCTCCTGAATTTTCTGGCTGGCATTCTTAATATGCAGCTCTAGAGTCAGGTACTGAAGTGTGCCCATGGATTAATTATGTTACACAGTAGTGAATATTTTTCCACATTGAACTGTTTTAATAGCTACATTCAGGCTTGCACACATGGTGTGCATGTACAGCACACACACACACAGCAGATCCAGGGACCTAATGTTATTGCAGGAAGGACCAATATTTATGCTTGTTAAAGTGCACAGACAGAAGTTTTCCATTAAGTAAGGAGAATAAAAGGGTGAAATTAAATCTTAATATAAAGTACCTTGAACATGTTAGCATCCATGGAGTGAACGTTAGAGTTAATGGAATATTGGAAAATTCAAAATCCTCCCTGCTTTACCCTGATGGGAAAACCCATGAATTTCCTTTTCTATCTTACTGAACCACGTTTTGTTGATTGTGTTATTGTGCCAGGCAAGTCCTGGTTTGTGTCTTTAAGACACACATGCATGTTACTTCTTTAAAGAAAACTGAAGTGAGAAAAGTATGATTTGGTGCTATTGGTTGGCCTTTATTGCCACTGTGTCCATGTATCCATCTCTTAGTGCTTTGAGTCCTTTTTTTAAATTTTCCTGATTGCAGATTTTTTTACTTCTGCTCAAGACTCAGCCCTCAAAATAACTTAGAATCTCACCATCTCACCCAGCGCCCTTGAAATTGACTGGATTAGTCCACCAAAGCCATGCTATTAGCAGATAAAAACCTACCACCCTCTAAACTCCATTTCTGAATAAATAAGACTCTAACATAGGAATTCAGGTCACTTGTCCACATCTTGTCATTACATTTTCTCAATTATCATTCTTTGTGGACCTTCTCATCTTGACTCTGGCTATTACCTCTTGCTTTCCACCTTGCCCTGGGGAGAAGCAATGCAGTTTTTAATTCCTGTATGTGACAATGTCAAAAATTTTCAGAGCATGGATTTCTGTACCTGCACCGAACTGGACCTAAGGAAACCCTAGGCAAGAGGAATCTCGGACCCCATTTAAAGCCCTGTTGGCTTGAGTAGCCAAGCTCACCCTTTGTTGAGCTCCCATCTGATAGGATCATTTCACTACCCATCTCTGACTCCATCACTCGGACCATGGACCATATATTCTATTTTCTCCTTGATTACAGTAGTGATCTTGTGTGTTCCATGCCTTCCAGGCACTCAAGGTAGTTTTCATTGCTTACCTCTGTAAGTGGAGATTAGCAAATGCTTCTCAATTCATCTTAATAAACCCATATGAAGCTGCTTTTTTAAGAAAAACACTTCATGTTCACTTACTTTCTATTAAAAGCAAGAGGTTAGAAAATGCTGGAGATGTTGAAGTATGACTCAGTCTGCTGCAGTAATGTGGGTACTAATGGGTATGAAGTGGGCACACTTTAATTTTCTTTTTTGACTGCACTGCACAGCATGCAGGATCTTAGTTCTCTGACCAGGGATGGAACCCATGCCCCCTACAGTGGAAGTGTGGAGTCCTAACCACTGGCCCACCAGGGAAGTCCCAAATTGGGCAGATTTCTAATGGGTCCAAATACTGCCATTACTCAGGTACTAGAACAAGAAAGAGGTAAAAGCAAGTTGAATAATCATTGTAGGAAATGTACTATAATTGTTATTAGCATTGTCTTTGTTTTCACCATAAAAGTGCCTGAAAGGTTCCTAAAACAAAATTTTGCTTCTTTTGCTTTCTTTATGTTAACTGAATCTTTTAGTGTAAAGGGGAAATATGTAGAGGTGAAAACCCACTAGAAATCACATTCTTGGTGGTTTTATTATTAATCAGTAAGAGGACTCAAAAGGCTTAGCATCAATTACCTGACCAGACAACCAATAGAAAAATGAAATTACATTCAATGGAATGGTGATAGTTGGCTGCTGGAGACTTGATTCGCATGCCCTGTGATTGGACTTCCGTCAAACACCACCAAAGCTATGGCTCTCTGGGGCGCCATGATTCATAGGAGAAAGCTCCATATAGTAGCAATATTACACAAAGGTGGAACGTGACAGGTGAAATTAGGCCAACTAAAAACTTATAATTCTGAGACTGCTTCAATTTGTTCATACCAGATTGTGCAGTTAGTGGAAATTGTACTTGCCTAGCTCCTCTGATTATCATTTTATCTTGTGCTTAATCTTGCTCAAATGAATGGAAGTTAGGTTATAGACAAAAATATATCAACCTTATTATTCCAGTTATTCCTGGTGCTAATTTTAAGGGTTTGTCCATTAATGAGCTTAGAAACTTTCCTGCTCTCCCTGATCAGCGTATCTATCCATTTAAGCTAACGTGGCACAGGGTACCCTCCTCTGACTTCACTGTTCCCTGGCCTCCTTCTATTCATCTTTTTTTCCTTCTATTCATCTTTTAAGGCTATGCACTATTGCATATAGTCATGAGATAGTTACTATAATTATCTTCATTTTTCAGATCAGTTAAAAGTGTCTGTGGTCTCAAAGCAAGTAGGTGGTTGAGTGGGGATATGATCCACGTTGGTTTGACCTCAAAGCCCCTGATCTTACTATTAGGAATAATGCTTCTGGTGTCTGAATCATGCTACCAAGGAAAACAGGGACCAGGGGCACCATACCAAGGCTTGGATCTGTTACCACTGCAATCTAGGGTGGGCTATCTTGTGTCTGTGAAACCAGGGAGGTGTTGTCTAAGAAAGAGACATGATAGAGCTAGGCAGACAGTCCCACTGACCATCAGACAGAAGGGGCAAGGCAGATGGAGACTCCAAATACAACAGCCTGCCAAGGGAACTGGAAAAGAGCAAGAGGGTTCCAAGTGGAAGTCTGAAGCCAGCGTCTCGAGGGATTGTTGAACTGGAAAGAGTAGCAGTGGCACTGCGTGCGTCTGTAAGACTGCCAGTCAGCTTGTGCTGCTGAATAAGCTTTCATCCATTCAGAGAGTTCTCATGTACTGAGAACCTTCTCTTGGTCAGTCACTGAAAATAAAGAGATAAGCAAGCCACATTTCCTGGAGCAACAGAAAGGAGAGTCTGCGCACTCACTCACGCAGATGTTGCACGGTGGGTGTTCACATCACCCTGCATCTGTAGCTGCTTCGCAATAAGTGACACTAACAGCACATCTTTACTGAGCCCTCACGACCAGTCAGGTACTGTTCTAAGTGCTCTTTATGCTTTAAAACTTTCTATCCTTACAACAGCTCTTTAAGGTAAGTATGATTAGCATCATTAGGTTACAGATGAGGAAACAGTGGTACAGATGAGTTAGGGGGCTGGCTCAAAGTCACCATCTAGTCAAGGTCAGAGCTGGGACTGGATCCTAGGAAGTTGAGCTCCAGAGTTTGAGCTCCTAACATCTACATGCACTAGCTTTCTGAGTGCTACTCACTTCCTAGGTCCCCTTTCATCCAATAACATTTATTCATTCAGCACATCTTTACTGAGAACCTACTGTGTCTTTAGCCCTGGGTAGGATGCAGGAAATGTATCTGTGAAGAAGACAGGCAAAGTTCTAATTCCAGAATAGAAGGGCTGTTCATTGACTCATGAGATGGGACAAAGTGATGACATCCCACCTGTTCCCTTCAGGACCCCAGCCATGTCCCTCCTGTATTGTAAAAAGCTGCACATGCTTCCCAGTCAAAACCAATAAAGAATCATGGAAACTGCACCCTCTCATGACTCAGAGCCACTAGGACTTTGGTTTGAGTCCCTTCTGGGTTGGGATTGGCCAGTGTGTAAAATAGCAAACAATATAGCCATTGTATGGAAGGGAATTCATACTGGAAATATTTCCTTCCTGGAATGAAGGACTTAAATTTGACAGTAAGCATATTAATTGAGAATCTGTGGTTGCACTGCTGCCCATAGAACAAAATGGCCTTGCTTATATAAACTTGAGAACGTCAGTATGTACCCCTTCCAAAGGAGGTATGGAGCAGAGTCTGCAGAGGACTAGTTGTATCTGTCTATTGTTACATTATTATGGTGATTACTTTGTGTTTTTACATAATTTGATTAGTTAAAATAAAAGGAGAGCTGGTTATCAAACTTAATAAAGAGAACAAGGAACAAGACGGACGTTTAAAATGTTCTTGATTTTAAATTCAGTGGTGAACAACTGAAAATTCCATTTTTAAGGATACAAACAGGAGGGAAGAAAACACTAACTCTTGAAAAACAGATATCACCTGGACCATGTGGGAAACCCTTCTTCTGTGGAACCTGGGCATTTATCTGGAAAATGTATCAGACTTATCTCAGAGGCAGGCAGAGGATTCCTTATTGCACCTCCACTGAGTCCTTCTAATCCCCATCTTGCCTTTTTAATTCTGGTTTCAATATCAGTTTGACTTTATTGGCATGGGTCTTAAGAACCACAAATGCTAGAAATCGGTATTTTGGATTAGTCAAAGTGAAGCACTCTTGAATGCCAATGTATGGATTTTGACAGAGTACTAAGTATAGGGACCCTGGGAAAATTTTCTATTATCCACTCAAGACACATTTACTCTGTCTAGGCCCTGGGCTATGGGCTGGGATAAGAAGCTCAATAATATACATTCCATGGCTCAACAAGCTCTCAGTCTAATGGGGGAGTAACACAGACAGAGGAGTAAGGATGCAGAGGGAGAGTGGAGAGAGTGAGCTGATTTCAGCAGGAGTGCACATGTGAGATGGGGGTCCCTAGAAGAGGGTGGGAGCTAGACTGGCAGTCATAGGTCAAAGCTGTCGTTGGTAATGGGATCAACGTTGGATCAGCCAGATCTGTGCCCAGGCTCTGTTTCAGGACCTGGGAGCTGTGGAGCCTTGGGCCAGTTAACTCACCTCTCAGAGCATCCATTTCCTGAGCTACAGAAGTATTTTACACAGAGGAAACAGAGTGAGATCTCTGCTTCAGGAAGATCTCTTGAGCATCTGCGTGGAGCAGGGGATGAAGGAGGCCAGGCTGGAGGCAAGAGCGGAGAGGAGAGAGCAGAGCTCTGTTGAGGAAACCCACGTCTGAAAGCCCAGGCTCTTTTATATGCATTGCCCAGCATCTGGCAATGCCGGTGCTGACAATGATTTACCATATACAGTACTTACTTCAGGTCTGGCGGGTGGCCAGGGACCAGCGAGGAGAGCTACCCCTCCTCTCTGCTCAGCACACAGGGCCCATTCAGTAGCACCCCTTTAGATGACGGCTGGGCTTTTTGCCCTCCAATCCCTGGACTCCACTGGCCCTGGGGAAATGACAGGCCCTGGGAATAAGAGAGACAGTGGCCTTCCTCATCAGGCTCAGCTGCCCTACTGTTCAGGGGGTCACGGATTGGCCCGGAGGCAGTGAAGCTTTCAGGGCATTTGCTAGGACGGTCTTGTGGATGTAAACTCTATCTCTGCCCCCAACAGACATGAGCAGGCAGCATCTCCGCTGGACTACAGCCAAGATGCACAAAAGCACGGCACCTCTGTGGGCTCTGGCTATGGAAGGACTTGACCGTGCCTGCTGGGACAGTGCTTGCTTGCAAGGGAGATTTTGAAGCACTTGGAGGTTTTTTCCCAGGACCTGTTTCCTGCGCTGGCTTTGGTGAGACTTAAGAACAGCAACAACAAAAATAAGGCCTAGGCCTTTTTATTTACTAATGAGAAATGCTGCTGTTAAGAAATGTGGTTAAGTTTCCTTAAACCAGGTTCCCTAATGTGAATATTTGGCATTGAACCCTTTTCCCATACATCTGTTGTCAGCTCTGTTGAAATAATCTGGGAAAACGCCACTGTGATGAATCTGGCCGTGGGGTGAGGACAGGGTGATGCAGGGAGGCCATTTGGGGGTCAACATGGTACTTTATTATCCACATGACTGGACAGGTTGGTTAGCCCTGCTGAACCCATTTACTCACCTGTAAAACTGAGATAATGTGTAAGCTGATGGTTGTCATAGGATTACCTGAAATGAAAAAGGTGACATTCCTGATGTGTATGAAAGAATCAGTAGTTATTATTTTTGCAGTGTGGATAATCACGGATCCAGGCCTCCCAGGATTCTTTCTCCCAGTACAATTGTATTCACTCATTGAGGTTTTAGCAGTGAAACCTGCAAATGACACGGATAGGATTTATTTGAAACAGAATGTTAGGTTGATTTCAGGACTGAGGATAGAGACAGTATGTGGAATGATCTGCATTTTTTTCATGAAAATTGGGGCTGCATGGAAACTTGGCTGTATGCTCCCTAGTAATGAAGAGTGGACACTTCCTGTGATAAAAGATTCCCAAGTCTTCAAGTCTGTCATGTCAAAAGTTAACCCATTTCGTCTGTTCATCATCATTTCTGTTCTTCTACTTGAATAGGAAAACCAGGTCTTGGACTAGAGCTGTGAGGGGATTCTGAATAATGGAGACAGAAGTGTGATTTCTGAGGCCCCTTTCTTGCCTAATGGACTTCCCTGGTGGCTCAGATGATAAAGCATCTGCCTGCAATGCAGGAGACCTGGGTTCGATCCCTGGATTGGGAAGATCCCCTGGAGAAGGAAATGGCAACCCACTCCAGTACTCTTGCCTGGAAAATCCCATGGACAGAGGAGCCTGGTAAGCTATGGTCCATGGGGTCGCAAAGAGTTGGACACGATTGAGTGACTTCACTTTCACTTTCTTGCCTAAAACATTTCCCCACCTGCTGGCTGTTGCTTTCAATCACATATCACAAAGCTCTTTTCATAGTGGCTAGAATAACTATCCCACACCTGATAGACGGGGAATTCTCAGGTGGTACTAGTGGCAAAGAACCTACCTGCCAATGCAGGAGATGTAAGAGATGGGGGTTCAATTCCTGGGTTAGGAAGATTCCACTGGAGGAGGGCACGGCTACCCACTCCAGTACTCTTGCCTATTCTCCAGGCATGGACAGAGGAGCCTGACAGGCTCTGGCCCATAGGGTTGCAAAGGGTTGGACACAACTGAAGCGACTGAGCACAGCACAGATGATGGATGGATGGATGACTGGACACAGCACAAAGTTTCGGTGCTGTTCCCTTGATAAATTGTCTTTTTGCACACCACAGCCCTTTTCTTATCTGAAGATATCTATTTTACAGCCTCCAATTTGTCTCTTCTCCCACCTACACTTCCTTTGTTTCTTCCGCTATTGCCTACATGTCAGTTTCAGTTTCCCAATCATCTGGATACCTGACCTGTCTCTCTGATTTCAGTTCAGTTCAGTTCAGTCGCTCTGAACTGACACAACGCTCAGTTGTGTCAGACTCTTTGCAACCCCACGAACTGCAGCATGCCAGACCTCCCTGTCCATCATCAACTCCTGGAGTCCACCCAAACCCATGTCCATTGAGTCAGTGATGCCATCCAACCATCTCATCCTCTGTCATCCCCTTCTCCTCCTGCCCTCAATCTTTCCCAGCATCAGGGTCTTTTCAAATGAGTCAGCTCTTCACATCAGGTGGCCAAAATATTAGAGTTTCAGCTTCAACATCAGTCCTTTCAATGAACACCCAGGACTGATCTCCTTTAGGATGGACTGGTTGGATCTCCTTGCAGTCCAAGGGACTCTCAAGAGTCTTCTCCAACACCGTAGTTCAAAAGCATCAATTCTTTAGCACTCAGCTTTCTTCACAGTCCAACTCTCACATCCATACATGACCACTGGAAAAACCATAGCCTTGACTAGACGGACCTTTGTTGGCAAAGTAATGTCTCTGCTTTTTAATATGCTGTCTAGGTTGGTCATAACTTTTCTTCCAAGAAGTAAGAGTCTTTTAATTTCATGGCTGCAATCACCATCTGCAGTGATTTTGGAGCCCAGAAAAATAAAGTCTGTCACTGTTTCCATTGTTTCCCCATCTATTTGCCATGAAGTGATGGGACCAGATGCTGTGATCTTAGTTTTCTGAATGTTGAGCTTTAAGCCAACTTTTTCACTCTCCTCTTTCACTTTCATCAAGAGGCTCTTTAGTTCTTCTTCACTTTCTGCCATAAGGGTGGTGTCATCTGCATATCTGAGGTTATTGATATTTCTCTGGGCAATCTTGATTCCAGCTTGTGCTTCCTCCAGTCCAGCATTTTTCATGATGCACTCTGCATATAATTTCAGCAGGTCCTTTATCCACAAACATCTCTGCTAGAGGGAAGCCTAATTCACAGCCCATCCACTCAGGCCTCTCAAATGTGCGTCATCGATATCAGATTCTTGGCAGGCTCCATTGGCCCCTGCCCTATTTTTGGAGTTCAGAGGCCAGAGGACATGAAGGTTCCTAGCTCT
Source organism: Odocoileus virginianus (assembly GCF_023699985.2). NCBI lineage: Eukaryota > Metazoa > Chordata > Mammalia > Artiodactyla > Cervidae > Odocoileus > Odocoileus virginianus. The sequence continues at coordinate 3,663,700 of NW_027224269.1, forward strand.
GTGAGTGGGAGGGGAGCTAGAGTGGGAACAGGCGTCAGCACATGACACTCCCTGACATTGCTTCCCCTTGCTCAGAAGTGGTGTTTTGTTGCTTGCTTTCCCACAGCTGAGCTTGTCATAAAAGGAGCTCTGTTCTCCCAGGTTTGTTAATTGCAGCATCACTGGGTTTAAAAAAAAAAAAAAAACCCTTCAAGAATGTAGGGAATCTTGTCTTAATTCATTGTGCTATCTAGTCCTTTTCTGCAGTGTCAGTTTTTAATCTTATTTTTTGGTACACCAAAAATTAACAATTCAAAGTCATACTGACATACTCCAATTTCCAATATTTAAATAACCCTCTATGTTAATTAAGTGTAAATTACATTCGATGTATCAGGTTACAGCACTGCATATCACCCAACAGTTACATAATCTTTTAAATTCTGTCAAAACCTAGATTTTCAAACAGCATTAGCTTTTTTAGAAGGTATCTCTGTTAATATCTAGTGAATATCCAGGCCCCTCAGTGAAATTTTTTTGACAACTAATTTTCTAGTGCAGCAAATACCAGTTATACTTGCGAGCTGACTTTGATCCTTTGATCTGGTGATGATGTGGGTGTGAGTGTGGGGGAGGGAGAAGCCTGAGTATAGTTCACTTGCTGATTTATATAGCTATTTCCACAGGATTAGAGTGAGAATCCTAGAGAACACAGCATTGTTGGAAGCCATAATAATTAGGAGGTCTCTCTTTAGCTGGACTAAATTCCAAAGTGATCCCAGTGGCTTGAAAGTCAGAGAGTCCATTTCATTCTGTGCTTAAGAAGCATTCCCTTGAAGGAGTCCTGCTGATTCTAGAGATTAAGGAAGAACTTCCTGGTGACAATTAATTAATTGCATGCAGCACTTTAATTTAAAGTGAGTCACTCCAGTTTTGGAATAAATAAAACCCTCTAAACTGTGAAAGTAAAATGAAAATAAATGTTGATGTCCATATTGCCAAACTTGTCTGTGCATTTAAGTGTGTTTCTGTTGGAATCTAGTGCTCGTGTTGCCAGGACCACAGTCTATGTAGCTAAGAAGAGCATTCAGCTCAGTCCCAGGGCCTCCACCGATCTCCTTAAAGCTGGCTTCCATGCCCACCGTGTGGATTGCCAGGGGAACCAAGTCAGGGCTAGGGTGGGGCTGGGCAACCCCACTATCAACACTAGGGCTCAGTCTATGTTGTCCTTTTCTAAACCCAAAGACAAGGCAGCTGCACTGGCTTCTCCATCAGGTGAATTCTCCCAGGGATCTCAGGGTCTCTGAAGCCATGATACTCTGTGAGGAGCAGAGGGTCCCCCAGGGAAGCTAAGGGGGCGTATCCATCTTATGATGCTTAACCATTTGGTGCACAGGTTCATTTGCACATTCTCAACATCCCTTACCTAATGCTCCTAGAAAGCAAGCCTTGTCTGGTCTGTTTCCAGGCCTGTACCAAGTGCTGCTTGCAAGCGGGCCTCCTCCATCTCCTGACTCCCATCTACCCTGAAGCTTTAAAGCCTTTCCCAAACCAGTCAGGCAGAATACACTCCTCCATCCATATTGACTCACCTTTAAGTGTGGGCCAGTAGCAAACAGGATGCTCTCATTTTTCCAGCCCCAGTCTTGGTCCAGTTTTGCAGACTTGTCATCCGGGCTTTTGGCTGGTGCTAGATGGGGACACTTCAGTTCTGCTACCACTCTGTGCTGCAAGCCCGCCCACACAGCTTCGCCTGCACCTACGGATTCTTATAAAAAGCCTTGGCAGCTGGCTACCGGTCAACTAAGGAAGACACTTCCAGCCTTGCCTTCCTTTCTTCAGCTGCTGCTTCCCCAGGGTTTCAGAGGCTCTGCTAATGCCATCAGAAGTGATCCTTTCTTTCTTTCTGTGTTTAGACTCGAAGACTCGACTCCAGCCTCTGCTTCATGGCTAATTCAGCTGTGGGTGGCTGGAGATGTGGCCGGGCTTTCATCCATGCAGCCCTAGATCACCCAGTCCAGAATTCTTGTTCAGTGCAACACAGTTTATGGAAAGAGGCTGGACAGTTTTGTCCATCCCCCAACATGACTTGGGGCCGTTGGACCCCCACCTTCCACTAAGCTCAGTGCTTGGCTCACCAGGACCTAGAACCTGACTCTCTGCTTGTCCTCAGGGCTTTAGTTCCTGTGGTGGTGGTGGTTTAGTTGCTAAGTCGTGTCTGACTCTTGCGACCCCATGGACTGTAGCCTGCCAGGCTCCTCTGTTCATGGGATTCTCCAGGCAAGAATACTGGAGTGGGTTGCCATTTCCTCCTCCAGGGGATCTTCCCAACCCAGGAATCAAACCCGGGTCTCCTGCATTGCAGGCAGATTCTTTACTGACTGAGCCACCAGGGAAGATTAGTTCTAGTAGGAGAGTGTAGAAGTCTGTACAAGAGTGACTTGGCTCAGTAGCTGACTCTCCATAGAGTATGAGCTCACCCAGGATAGATGAAGCTTCAGCTCCCATTCCTCCCTCTAGTGTCTAGCATATCAAGGGCCCCTAGGCCCGGGATCCAGGCGGACGCCCAGGGTGTCCTCCCCACAGGATCCAAGCATGTGGCAGAGAGACCTAGGCTCACCAGCTCTCTCCTGCAGAGGAAACGTGACGGAACAGCTGTGTGGAGGTTTCCTTGACTTTTCCTGGGAGTGTGGGAGCCCTCCCTGGGTGCAGGGCCTCAGAGGTCATTGCCACTGAAAAATGACCTCCCAGCCAGCACTTCCCAGCCATGTGTGACTCTCAGCCTGCATACGGCTGGGGACGATATCTTTCTTGGAGGCAGGAAAGGCAGCCCCAGGAGTGTGTTTTCAGGCCTCTGTCTTATAGCAGGTGTTTGGCTCCTCAGACGTCAGACCTCCAGGCCTGCTCCAAGGGCCAAATTCCAAGTCAGGGCCTTGTGTCTCCCTGCACTTTCCAAGCCTTACAAACACATTCCTAGGTCCACAAACAGACAATTTGTGAAATGAATTGACTCTGTGGTGGCTGTCCTTCGTAGCCACACTCTCATAATAACTCGAAAAAAGGCAAAAGAGGAAACTAGACATGAGTGGCAGGCTTAAGCATCTGAGAATCCACGTGTGGGAATAGCACCTTTATAATAGCCAGGACATGGAATCAACCTAGATGCCCATCAGCAGACAAATGGATAAGGAAGCTGTGGTACATATACACCATGGAATATTACTCAGCCATTAAAAACAATTCGTTTGCATCAGTTCTAATGAGATGGATGAAACTGGAGCCCATTATACAGAGTGAAGTAAGCCAGAAAGATAAAGACCAATACAGTACACTAACACATATATATGGAATTTAGAAAGATGGTAACGATAACCCTATATGCAAAACAGAAAGAGACACAGATGTACAGAACAGACTTTTGGACTCTGTGGGAGAAGGCGAGGGTGGGATGTTTAGAGAGAATAGCATTGAAACGTATATTATCAAGGGTGAAACAGATCACCAGCCCAGGTTGGATGCATGAGACAAGTGCTCGGGGCTGGTGCACTGGGAAGACCCAGAGGGATCAGGTGGAGAGGGAGGTGGGAGGGGGGATCAGGATGGGGAATACATGTAAATCCATGGCTGATTCATGTCAATGTATGGCAAAAACCACTACAATATTGTAAAGTAATTAGCTTCCAACTATTAAAGATAAATGGAAAAAAAAAGTGCTTGAACATGCAGTGTTTTGGATTTCACATTATAAAGCCTATCCTTAGAAGTTTGCCTGGAGTAAAATCACTGGCTTCATCCATATTTTAAAATCCCATCCCTTTGTATAGTCACCCTTAACGAAAAACTATTCTGAAATTTCCAACTTGATAAACACATTAGGCCAGGTTATTAAGCAGGATGAGGGAGGAGAGGGTATCTTAGAGGTCAAGTGAGAATTTAGAGGCTGTCTAGGTTCATTAGCTTGTCTTCTGTGACCAGACCATTCTCCTTAGTTGTTAGATAGCACTGTACGTTTTGTTATGACACTCACTCATAACCCAATAAAGGCAACCAGCCTAGTTTCATTTTCCTTTGTTATTTTAAATGAAACTTTGTTATATGCAGACTGTAGTAAGCATCCTTGGGCTCATCACCAAATCGTTGGTTTTGCTTTGGTGAAATTTATGACTCATTATGTACTGAATTATCAGCTGTCCTTCTTAGATCAGCAATAGAAAACTTTTCTCTAAACTGAGCTTTCCACAGTGTCCCAATAGAAGAACTTTTATCAGTCAGCTTAGATGGTGCTAAGAAATAGATTCTAAATATAAGTGGCTTATCTTAGCCAATATTGATTTCTTGCTCACATGTCACGTCCACAGTGAGCTGGCAGCACGTCTACTTCACCCATACAGATGGAACACCCCTAGCCAGGACATTGCTCATCTCTTGGCAGAAGGAAAAGAAAGGCAGTGGCAAAGAGCAAGGTGACTCTCAGGGCTTCTGTCCTGGTAGGGTATGGATCACTTCTGTTCATTTTTATTGGCTAAACTAAGCTGCATGTCTAAGTCCAACAGAGCAGGGATGTAGAACTCTTCCCATGGTCTTTTCACTGTTGGCAGACCCTCTGTGGTACCCAGACAGTAGTTTTAGGACAAGCCATCTGGCCTCTTGTATCAGAGAGATTTCCTGAAAAGCAAACAAACAAAAAAGCTCCCTGGGAATCTGTAGCAAGATGAAAGAGAAGTTGTTCAGAAGATACCTTCCACATGGTAAGCCTGGGCATCTGCAAATAGGATGCATATTCAAAACCATTGTCGTGAGCACTTTTGAGGGTTTATATTCTTGCTGTTGCCTTCATCATGTACTATTGTCCAGTTTGGTTTCTCTGTTTCATGTTCACATAGCATTCTACATTCTCCTCCTTAACCACAATCTCTTATAATTAGTTTTACAATATCTGTCTCCCCTGACTTATTCACACACACATACACACCTCTAGATCAGCCCTTTCTATGCCCACTGTGCTCATCCTACTGCTTTATCTCAGCCTGGGTCTTGAGACATCCCTGGCCATTTCTCCTGGAGTTGGGATGTTGAGGTCTTTCTTTAGGAGACATCTGTGGGATTCAGTCTATTATGCAACCCACATACCAGCTTCCTGGGATCCCCTTTTTGTTTGTTTTAATTCTCTCCCTTTTTCTTGTGGACCTTCTCCTCTTCATGAAAGTTGGGCACACAATTTTCAGTCTCAAGAAAAAAGAAAGTGTTAACCACTCAGTCATGTCCGACTCTTTGCGACCCCGTAGACTGTAGCCCACCAGGCTCCTCTGCCCATGGAATTCTCCAGGCAAGAATACTGGAGTGGGTAGCCATTTCCTTCTCCAGGGATCTTCCCAACCCAGGGATTGAACCTGGGTCTCCTGCATTGCAGGCAGACTCTTTATTGTCTGATAAGTCTCGTGAAACATGGGGCCAGAGTTCAAGTAGGGCTGAGGTGGTGATGACTTGGAACCTCCTTCTCATCTTGGCAGGCCTGTTATCTCTAGAGAGTTGGAGATTGTCCAGCATTCTCAGTCCCAAGGAGAAGCTTTGCAAGCAGAAAAAACAATAAAAACAAAAATGCCTCCAGGCCCATGAGCACAGTTACTCAGGCCCTCCTGTAAAGTGTTTGCCCTTTGGGGAAAGAGGACTGACCACAGCCAGCCAGGTGCTTTGCTGCATGCTAATTTTTAAAGTCAGACCAAGAAAGAAAAATGCAGTGATGTTTTATGTAAGAAAATGCTTATCTTACAGCACAGTGGGTGTAATGGACTCACTGATCTGTTTTTCTTACATACCTGTCAAAACTCCAGTTTGAAGATTCATATCAAACTTATTTTAGCTCACCAAGAAAGGCTGTTGCCTTGGGTCTTGGGAGGAAAAGCATCACTGGGTTGCTGATGACGATCGTTCCACATAAAAAACCAAGATCCACAGAATAGACAAGAGCCCAATCAGAGAAAGTCTTCCTAGAACAGCTAACAGATTTCTAGTGTATACATAATACCATCAAATGTGTGGCCACACACACACACACAACTGCTAATTGGAAGGCATCTCATTTTGTACAGAATTCCTAGGGATGAAGATGGTAGCAGAGACCAAATAGCACCTTCCTTTCAGACAAGACAGTAAGTTCCTCATCTGTTACCTTAGAAAAAAGCATAGCACCTGTCTCATAGGGTTCCTTTCGAGGGGCTATGTGAGGATGCATGCACAGCCCCTCAAATGAAGGAGAGCACCTAGGAAAGCATCTAAATGTTCATTTGAGTTGATTGTAAAGATGTAACCTGATCAGTTTTTGAAAGTGGAGTCATCTTATGCTTTGTGTACCAAGGCGATGGTCTGGAGTAGCCTCAGTAGTGTGAAATTAGCAATGCTTATTCAAAACTAGGACTATGGTCTCTCACCTTAAGTCTAGAAGCCTTCCTTTGGTCACTGAATACGCTAAACACAGAGGTTGCCAGTACTGTCTGAGGCCAGGAAAGGGAGTAAAGTTCAGCCCCCACACGGCCCAAATTATAATTCTGTAACTGCTCCTGTTTGCTGAGTGCACTTCTATGCAACTAGCATCATTTCTGGGTCTTAACATACATGCTGTCATTTCATCCACAAGATGACTCTAAATGTAGGCACTGTCCTTAGCACCATTTCATAGAGTAGTAAAACGAAGCACAGAAAGGTAAGCACTTGCTTTGTAACCTAGTTACCTCGTAATCTAGTAAGTGGCAGGGCTGGGAATCTAACTTAAGCCTCTCTGGGCTGAAAGCATGTGCTTAGATCTGAGACTACTGTAATATTAGCAATAATTGTCAAAAAATAGTCTTCTATTCTTTTTTTTTAGTATTTCCCTAGGGTCTTACATCTATTATGACTTCAAAGAAAGGACTATAAAAATCTCTTTTAAAGCTAAATGATTATAAGTAACTTTTCTTCATACACTTAAAGATTTATTAAGGCACTATTATTAAAATTCCTTGTTCAAGATTAAACTGTTCAATTTATAGTACTTGATAAATTACTTTGATACACTTAGCTACTTCTTCTTTAGCATATCTTTAAATTAAATTTTTAGTTTAAGATCAAACAATGATGACAAAATTGAGAATTCAAAATAAAATGAATGCATACAGAAATCTGTATATAGTGCTAAGATTTTGAATGTCTTAACGTTTTAATTCCTATCACATGGGTAGAAGCCTGGACTTAGAGTATTTATAATTTCACTTTGAACCACATATTTAGTGATTATTTTCTATGCCTTGCTGAATCTATTTTGGCTTCCTCTTTTCATCAGAGCCTTGGTGCCACTGACAGTGAAGTGACACTAATCTTTGAGACAAGGTTTGAATTCATTTGAGTAATTTGTGTGTACATATGAAGACTAAGGTAGTATTAGCAATTTCCCCATGTATTAGATTTAACAATTTGGGAAGAAAGCCTGGCAGTGCTGAGAGAGCTTGGGATTTTAGGTTAGATGGTGTCGAACATGATTATTGACTCTGCCACATACTAGCTGTGAATCCAGATGTTTCATTTAATTTTAGTGATCCTTCCTTTCCCCATCTGTAAAATGGGGCTGATAATACTTTCTTCCCAGGAGAGCTATTATGATGTACCTCAAGGGCGTAGCCCAATGTGTGCCACAAAATGAGCTCCCGTTTACTTGAATTTAGGAAAATTTGTTGATTTCAAACAATTCTTTATGTCTATAGAAGTGAGAAAAAGTAGATCACTTCTCATAAGTAATGTAGAAAGAACGTTACAGAAGTTTGTAAATGTGCTGCTAAGTTGCTTCAGTTGTGTCCGACTCTTTGTGACCCTGTGGACTGTAGCCCACCAGGCTCCTCTGTCCATGGGGATTCTCCAGGCAAGAATACTGGAGTGGGTTGCCATGCCCTCCTCCAGGGGATCTTCCCAACCCAGGAGTTGAACCCAGGTCTCCCACATTGCAGGCAGATTCTTTACCATCTGAGCCACCAGGGGAGTCCATCAATACTATATGTATATCTAAATGTATATGTTTTCTCTACACTATATGTATATATACACACACAAACTTTATACACACACACGCACACACACACACACACACATATATATATATATATATATATATATTTATACTTATTTAGAAACTCTATATATACATATTGGGCTTCCCTGCTGGCTCAGACAGTAAAGAATCCACCTGCAATGCAGGAGACATGGATTCAATCCCTGGGTTGGGAAGATCCTCTGGAGGAAGAAATGGCAACCACTCCAGTATTCTTGCCTTGGAAATCCCATGGACAGAGGAGCCTGACAGGCTATAGTCCTTGGGGTCAGAAAGAGTCTGAGATACAACTTAGTGGCTTAACAACAATGACTTTAGTTAGAGTCTCAACATACTATGTTCTAAATAATGGCTCTCCATTTTTAAGTCAGAACTTCTATTTTCTTCACTGTTGTTTGTATGTTAAAGGCTTTATGTTAGGTTCTTTTAGATACATTTTACCAATGACTATGTCATGCACTTTTCTTGACATTTTCACATAAATGATCTTCTCTAAGTCTTATGGTAATTCTAGGATGTAGGTGGTATTATCTCCATTTTAAAAATTAGCTTTATTGAGAAATAATAGACACATAAAAATGTAAAGTTTAAAATTTACAGTATGAAGAGGTGTAATATATGTATACACCCATGAAACCATGACTACAATCCAGAGAGCAAACATCCATCACCCGTGGAAATTCCTCATACTGCCTTGTGGTCCGCATCTCTTTGACCCCCTTTCCCTTGCTCTATCCCAAGCAACAGTTTATCTGCCTTCTGTTGTTATAAATCAGTTTACAGTTTTTAGAGTTTTCTAAAAATGAAATAATATAATAGGTGGTGTTTTTGTGTCTGTCTTATTTCAATTAGCATGATGTTTTCAAGGTTCCTTTGTGGTGTAATATCTATCAGTACTTTATCCCTTTTTATTGCTGAATAATATTTCACTGTATGGATGTTGATGAGCATTTGGGTTATTCCATTTTTATGGCTCTCATAAATAGTGTTCCTATGAACAGTAGTGTATAGGTTTTTTGAGTGGATATACTTCTGTTGGGTATCTAACCAGGAATGGAATTTCAGAGTTATATGACAACTCTGGGTTTAACTTTTGAGGAACTGCCACTCTGTTTTCCAAAGTGGCTGCAAAATTTTACATTCCCATCAGAGCATTTAAATATATGAATAAAGTGAGATACAGAATGTTAAGGACTTGCTTAAGGCCACAGCACTTGGTGTCAAGTACATATTTCCTAGCGTCTGTCATTTCAAACGTCCCAGTAAGGTGATGTTAAGTTCCTTCAGGATAGAGTTTTTTCTCAGACTTATTTACTTCACTACATGGGCAGGCTGTGAGTCATGATACTTAGATCCTAGCCCCATTGCACCACTTACTGGTTGGTGATAGAAAGATTCCATTATCTCTCTGTTCTTCAATTTTTCACCTGTAGAAATGGAGGTAGTAATAATGATAGCTACCTCATAGGATTGTCTGGTGATTAAATAAAGTGATAGTTATAAGATACTTTGCCCAGTCCTGGAACCCGTAAAGAGTTTAATAAAGGTGTTTTTTTTTTTGTTGTTGTTTTTCTTGTTATTATTATGATGCTTTTGTCACTATAATTTGCACCCAGAACACCTCATGACAGATGTGAAATCAACCCTCCTTATGATCAGGCTCTGCAATATATGAATTGACATCTGGTTCCAGGAGGGACATGATTCATATTTCAAAATAATGTGGCCCTGTGTGTATAGAAATTAATAAGGGGCTTTCCAGCTTTTAAGACTCGGTCTAATGTGGTGGTTCTTAACATTTTGGACCTTTGAACATTGGCTGAAAGTTACAGACCTTCTCTCTAGGAAAGTTCACACACATAAAGTGCTTGTACCTCTTCAATTATGGCCTCTCTCCTAGAAGGATGCATGAAGATTAATCAGATCAGCGTTCAGTCATGTGTGACTCTTTTTAACCCCATGGACTACAGCACACCAGGCCTCCCTGTCTATTACCAACTCCCAGATCTTACTCAAACTGAGGTCCATTGAGTTGGTGATGCCATCCAACCATCTCATCCTCTGTCATTCCCCTTCTCCTGCCCTCAATCTTTCCCAGCATCAGGGTCTTTTCAAATAAGTCAGCTCTTTGCATCAGGTGGCCAAAGTATTGGAGTTTCAGCTTCAGCATCAGTCCTTCCAATAAATATTCAGGACTGATTTCCTTTAGGATGGACTGGTTGGATCTCCTTGCAGTCCAAGGGACTCTCAAAAGTCTTCTCTAACACCACAGTTCAAAAGCATCAATTCTTCAGCACTCAGCTTTCTTTATAGTTCAACTCTCACATCCATATATGACTATTGGAAAAACCATAGTTTTGACTAGATGGAACTTTGTTGGCAAAATAATGTCTCTGCTTTTTAATATGCCATCTAGGTTGGTCATAACTTTTCTTCCAAGGAGCAAGTGTCTTTTAATTTCATGGCTGCAGTCACCATCTGCAGTGATTTTGGAGCCCCCCCAAATAAAGTTTGTCACTGTTTCCTATCTATTTGCCAAGAAGTGATGGGACCAGATGCCCTGATCTTAGTTTTTTGAATGTTGAGCTTTTTTTTTTTTTGAATGTTGAGTTTTAAGCAAACTTTTTCACTCTCCTCTTTCACTTTCATCAAGAGGCTCTTTAGTTCTTCTTTGCTTTCTGCCATAAGGGTGGTCAGAGAAAGTCAACAAGGAAAATTACTCTCCAGTACACATTTCCTCTATGATAGGCTTGCTGCTAGGTGCTTCATATTCAGAGGCTGGTTTAATCTTCATAGTAACCTTCAAAAGGAAAACATACCACTTCCACTCATAGAGGAGAAGACTGAAGTTCTCGGAATGAAGTACCTTTCTCAAGGTCCCAGAGTAGTGGTGAGGCTTGCTGTGTTCCCAAAGGCATTTCTGCTCTGTCACCTTTCCCAACTCTTATTTTTTAACTATAAGTTTAAGCACCCTTACAGGTGAAATGGATTTAAGATCCCCTCCATGATTTGATAGTCCACATTCAAGCATTTTACCATAACTGGCAGGCCATTCCAATAGTTTGCTGTAGTAGGAGCCAGTAGACCATCTCCTTAGAATTTTGTTAGAGAACTTTCTCTGCCCTCTTTCCTCTTGATAACACAGCAGGATATCATTTTAAAGGATGCCAGTTCCAACATGTTTCTTGCTCTTAACTTGCGATGTTAATTATTGACTGGTTGTGAGAAATGCACCCACTGTATAAAGGAGCCCATTTACTTTGACACCTTAATTGTCTTCCATCACACTGTGCTGAAGTCACTCAACTTGAATGAAAGGCACTTTCATAATGTGCTTGTTATACAAGTTAGAGGGTGAGAAGAGTGTTTTCTAGTTTCAGACACCCCCAATCCAATTAGTGTAGTGGTAAAGAATCCACCTGCCATTGCAGGAGACACAGGTTTGATCCTTGGGTACCCACTCCAGTATTCTTGCCTGGAAAAATCCCATGGACAGAGGAGCCTGGCAGGCTATAGTCCATGGGGTTGCAAAGAGTCGGACATAACTTAGTGACTAAACAACAACAGCAAATCCAATTTGCTAGACATCGCAGTTCACAACAACTTGTAAAGCACAAGAGGACTCTCCCCAGTGGACTTGAATCCTGCTGGTGAGGATAGCTAATAAGGCAGAATTCTAAAAGGAGAATCTTGCTGTATCAAAAATGAAAAGCTGTCTCATTGTGGCTCTTGTTTCTTGAAGCTCAGTGGACAGGCCTGGCCATAATCTTGGAGTGGTGATGTGGCAGTTGGGGAAGTAGGAAGAGGTTGATGGGCACGTGTGAAAGCCCACTGTGACCTCTTTGACACAGACATGGCTTTCCCTTGGCTCAGATCACCTCTTTCTGCATCCTCTACAGTGTGGAAACTGGGAGAAAAGATACAGGAAACCACATATGCTTTTATTTGCTAATCATAAGAGCAAACACATTCTGAGCTCCATCTGACTGTGGCTTGAATTCTCCTTCCCAGTGTGCCTCAGAGACCCACTTTTCAGGAGCAGCCATCCTCCTTCCTCTTCACACACAGAAAGGAAAAGGGGTAATTATCCCCCAGGAGCACCTTAATTGTTCCAATTAACCTGACCACTTTTTGCAATCCGAGCCAGGCAGAGAAGAGGATTTAAAGTGATCCAACACCATCTTATGGACTGTGGGTAAGTAAGAGATGAGCCAGGTCATTTTCTATATTAAAGGCTGGGCTGTGAAATGACATAGGCTTACATTCAGGGGCTTTTCTACCAGCATTACCGAGAAGAAAAATGACATTTTAGGAGCTTTTTACACTACCATCACTGCATCTTTCTTTAATAATATAGCACATGATCACAAATATCTGTGCTCATTTAAGCTGTCTGTGGAAGCATTTGTGAGATTGTTTAACTGCTGTTTCAGGCAGGCAAGCCCTGGGTTTAAGTTCTTCATGCAGGGCTTACTTGTACTACAGTATTAGGCAGGTCACTAAACAGTTCTGAACCTCACTATCTTGTCCCTATGTCAGACACTTAACATACACCATCTCAGTCAATAGTCACAACTCTAGGAGGTGGTTATTGTCCCTGTTTTTTATATGATGGAATTCAGCCTTGGTGAATGGAATCTGACATTCCCAAGTCCATAGTTTAGCTTGCTGATGAGTTAGAGTTCATTTATTCTTTTTTTTCCCACCTCTTAACATTCACTCTAGAAGCTACTTGGTGTCAAGCATTCTGCTGAATATTGGGGACATAATCGTAAAGATAATGGATGTATAGGGACTTTCCCGGTGGTCCAGTGGCTAAGAGTCCGAGCTCCCAATGCAGGGGGCCCAAGGTCAATCCCTGAACATGGAACTAGATCTTACATGCCACAAAAGTTACCATGCCTCAAATAAAGATCCTGCACACTGCAACTAAGACCAAGCACAGCCAAATAAATCTTTTTTTAAAAAGATAATGGACGTATGCCCATGGAATGTAAATAGAATTCAGCTTGCTTTGAGTGCAAAACCCAAATCCTAATCACTATACCATAGAATTTTGCCTTCCCCAGGATGTTGTTAGGCTGAGATGAGTGAATGAATACAAATGTGAGGTAATCTTTAAGGGAGTTGTGTTATGTATGTGATACACACACACATAATACAACAGTCTTTATAAACTTGCTCAAAGTTCATTTAGGTATGACTGAAGTAACTAGAATCCCATGGACAGACAAACCTGGCTGGCTACAGTCCATAAGGTCACAAAGAGTTGGACATGACTGAAGTTACTTAGCATGCATGCACGAAGTAACTATATAAGTAAAAATTGGGTCATTTGGGTCAGAATCAGCTAATTCAGATAATTTTCTAAAAAAAATTAAATAGAAAATGTATATGCAAATCTCTAGAGACAGAAAGTAGATTTCGGAAGATTTGTACCCTTAAAATGAGTGAATTTGATGGTATGTGAGTTATACCATAAAAAATGCTCAAATTAAACTGTCAAAACACAAGATGTGAATTAATAAAGGTCTATAAATTAGTCCTGAGAGAACTGTGGTGAGTTCAGATATTTCTGGGCTGACGAAGAGACAGGATCATGAGATGGAGTTACACATCAACAGTTCAGGGACATGATTGGGGAAAGGGGAAGGCCCTCCCAGGAGACTGCTCAAAGTCAGCCCCATGAGGCTGTCACCCTGAGGAAGATGAGGGCAAGGGAGTTGGGGAGGGGGCTTCTTATCTAGACGGTATTGTTTAACACCAAGATGGAGACTCTCTGGGTCAGAAAGCTCTGAAGGACAGCAGGGCTTTGGGGTCTTTGATAGATGGAGAGTGTGTCTACTCTATGGTTAGCAGATGGTGGGTACAGTTTCACAGGGTACATAAAGTAGGTAGGCTCTAAATGTTCAAAAGCATGTTTAGTTGGACTATGTTTAAAGCACCTGGGGGATTTCCCTGGTGGTCCAGTGGTTAAAACTCTGTGCTTCCAATGCAAGCAGTGTGAGTTCAATCCGGGGAACTAAGATCCCACATACAGTGAGGTGCGGCCAATAAATAAATTAATAAAATTAAAAACTTACTTTAAAAAATAAAACAATTGAATGTATAAGAACATGAGTTTGGTGCCACAGTGTAGGCTAATGGTCCTAGCCTGCTTTTAAGAAATGAACAATATGGGGACCATTTAGACCAATTCACAGGGGCCATTTCTGGTCCATTTACATAACATGAAGGTATTGTGAGATGGCCACATCACTTAGCTCATTGGGCTCCCCTGGTGTTTCAGACTGTAAAGAATCTGTCTGCCAATGCAGAAGACCAAGGTTCAATCCCTGGGCCAGGAAGATCCCCTGGAGAAGGAAATGGCTACCACTCCAGTATTTTTGCCTGGAGAATCTCATGGACAGAGGAGCCTGGTGGGCTACAGTCCATGGGGTTGCAAAAGAGTTGGACACAGCTGAGCAGCTAACACACTTAACTCAGAGTAGGGAGTCAACCTCAAAAGTTATAGTGGTTAAAGCAACAGCTCTGTAGCCCACCTGGATGGGTCATACACCCAGTATGTAATGGTACTGGGCAATTTTACATGTCTCAGTTTCCTCATCTATAAAACAGGAAAATATGAATATTTTCCCAACAAGACTGAGAATTACACCTGTTAGAACATTTAAAGTAAAAACACTTATCACAGTGCCCTGCACATAGGAAGCAATCAACAGTTTGTAGCTCTTATTATTTCAGAATCTTAAATAGCAATCCTTCTTAGACGCCTTGAGAAGAATAGTTTTAATTAATAAAAATGTCTATTTCTATTCAGTACAACATTCACATCAGCATTGCTTTCAAAATAGTGAACAGTGTTCCATAGAACTGCAAACATCTTTCCATCAGAACAGTGTAGAAAGTAGATTGACATTAAGCCATTCCCAGGGTCTCCCTGGGAGCCATGGCACTAACACCCAAATGTGAGTGACCCTTGAGCAGACTGCTGCATGACTCTCCCCATCAGGTTCTACACCTGGTGATAAAACAGGCTTCATTGGGTCATAGGACTGGATGAACTAACACAGGCGAAATAACCCAGTTCAGTTACTATTATTAGGAAATTGAGGCTCAGAGACGTTAAGTAGCTTGTCCAATGTCACAAGGATAATAACTACTAAAGCTAAGATTTGAACCCAGTTGATCTGATTCTAGAGATTGTACTTCTCACCAAGGTGCTCCACAACCTGAGGCAAGTGTAACCTGTCTTATCCTCAGTACTTTCATTTTTCAAATATGAGCACTAATAGGATTGTTCAGAGAATCAAATGAGATACATAAAGCATTTAGAATAGTGCCCGGCATGTATTAGGTTGATGAAAAGGTAACCGCAGTTTCAGACCATGAATTGTAAATCATTATAGCTAGGCTCAAACACATCTTTATTAATCAAAATAGGAACCATTACAATCAACACATTTTTTGCCAATGAGAAATTCCTGTAGTGTAAAAACCCATGCTTTGGGATTCAACAAACTCTTGGAAAGCATTTTCTGCCTCCTGCTGGTTGTGGAAGTGTTTTCCCTGCAAAAAGTTGTCAAGATGCTTGAAGAAGTGGTAGTCGGTTGGCGAGAGGTCAGGTGAATATGGCAGATGAGGCAAAACTTTGTAGCCCAATTAGTTTAGCTTTCAAAGTATTGGTTGTGCAACAGGCAGTTGGGCATTTTCATGGAAAATTAGGCCCATTCTGTTGACCAATGCCAGCTCCAGGCATTGCAGTTCTCATTGATTTGCTGAGCATACTACTCAGATATAATGGTTTCACTGGGATTCAGAAAGCTGTAGTGGATCAGACTGACAGCAGACCACCAAACAGTTTTTTTTTTTTTTTGGGGTGCAAGTTTGGCTTTGGGAAGTGCTTTGGAGGTTCTTTCAGGTCCAGCCACTGAACTGGTCATGCCAGTTGTCATATAAAATCCACTTTTCATTGCATGTCACAATCCAATTGAGAAATGGTTCGTTGTTGTTGTGTAGAACAAGAGACAACACTTCAAAACAACAATTTTTTAGATTTTGGTCAGGTCAGCACCCACTTTTCAAGCTTTTTCACCTTTCCAATTTGCTTCAAATGCTGTAGTCCATAGGGTCGCAAAGAGTTGGACATAACTGAGCAACTCAACTGAACTGAGGAAATTCTGTTGACTTTTTTTTTCTCACCCCCTTCCACTACTCCCTTGGCCCAGGCCACCATTGTCTCTTGGTTGGATTACTGTAGCAGCCTGCCAACTTATCTTCCTGCTCAACTTCCCTTTTCAGTCTGTTCTCAACACAACAGCCAGTGATCCTGGTAAAGCCCTTGTCAGGTCCTGTCACTCTTTTGTCTTCTGCTATTTTCCTTTTAATTACCTCAAAGTCAAGTTGATTAGGGACCTTAATTTTATTTGCGGAAGTCCCTCCACCTTTTCAGTATAACCTAGCCATGGGAGTCACCTCCATAGTGTTCACAGGTTCTGACCACACTCTAGAGGAGGATGTGGGAGTAGCACGGGGCTGATCTTAGAATTCTGATTACAACACTGCCTTTGAACCTTTGAGCAAATGACTTGTATTCTGGTCACATCCTTTAATATTGAGATCCACCCTTCCCCCAAGGCCTGCTGACTTATTCTGCTCTACTTTAAAAAAATAAATTTTACTTTTTAGAAGAGTTTTAGATTTACAGAAAAATTATAAGGATAGTAGAGAGAGTTCTCATGAAGTCTATACCCAATTCCTCCTATTATCAATATCTTCTATTTTTATGCTACATTTGTTACAATTAATGAATCAATATGAATACATTATTATTATTTTTTTACATTATTATTATTAACTTAAGTTCACATTTTATTCAGATTTTTGCAGTTTTCCCTAAGATTCTTTTTATGGTCCAGGGTTCCATCTAGAAGAGCAAATTATATTTACTGGTCACGCCTACTTAGGCACCTCTTGGCTGTGCCATTTTCTCAGACTTAAATGAGAATTTTGACAAATTGTTGGAGGCTGAGAGCAAAGCAGCTTGGGAGTGAGAAATTCATGGGGCAGCAGTATTAGGTAAGATCTTGCTCCTTTTGGGGGAACACCACCCCAGGTTATCACATTGCAGAGCCAAGAGAAATACCATCCCGGGCCTGGAAAGAAGAGAGGAAAAGTAATCATTGTTAAATTCTCCCAGAGCATTCTTTATAAAAAGATCAACTCTGCAGGAGAAAGACCTTGCCAGAAACTTCTTCTATCTGTGGAAGAACATTTGCTTGACTCCAGCTATCTCTAGACTTCCAGGCTAAAATAAGGGTAGAAAAATAAAGGCAATAAGATGGTTGTGAACATCACAGTCCAGTAGAGATCAAGTAAACTAGCAGAAGAGAGAGAGGGAACATGAGGTTCTCTCATGAGGTCCTATCTTACTCTCTTATTCTTATATGAGGTGAAGAAAAGTAAAAAATGGAAGTCACTCTGTTGTGTCTGACTCTTTGCGACCCCATGGACTATACAGTCCAGAATACTGGAGTGGGTAGCCACTCCATTCTTCAGGGGAGCTTCCCAACCCAGGAATCAAACCCAGGTTTCCCACACTGCAGGCGGATTCTTTACCGTCTGAGCCACATGGGAAGCCGAAGACAGCATCTGAAAAAAATCCAGGTAGAGGCCTGTTCACTGACTCCATCTGTTTCAAGTAAGCAGGAAGCTATGCACTCAAGTATGACCACTCAGTGCACACTGACCCCACCCGATGGTAACATGGCCAGACAGGTATTGTTGAAACTGACCTCTTTTGGTTAGTATTTTTTTTCCTTTTCAGTAGGAGCAGAAAGAGGTTGAAGAGAGTGACAGTGACAGAGTCCTACTTATATAGGCACCAAATGCCATGGTAGAGATAATCTCAATGTGGAGGGATGGGTGATTCAGAAAAGAAGAAATTTACCTTGCATTATAGTCAATGGGGTCAAAAAGAGTTGGACATGACTGAGCAGCTGAACACATACATATAAAATAGATAATCAACAAGGATCTTTTGTATAGCAGGCAGAACTCTACTCAGTATGTTGTAGTAACCTCTATGGGAAAATAATCTGAAAAAGAATAGATACATGAATATAACTATGTATAAGTAAATCACTTTGCTGTACCCCTAAAACTAACACAACACTGTAAATCAACTATCGTGTTAGTCGTTCAGTCATGTCTGACTCTTTGTGACCCCATGGACTGTAGCCTGCCAAGTTCCTCTGTCCATGGAATTCTCCAGGCCAGAATACTGGAGTGGGTTGCCATTCCCTTCTCCAGGGGATCTTCCCAACCCAGAGACTGAACCCAGGTCTCCTGCATTGCAGGTAGGTTCTTGACTCTCTGAAACACGTGGGAAGCCCATACTTGACTAGGGTGGGTCCTAAGCTTCCCTGATAGCTCAGTTGGTAAAGAATCTGCCTGCAGTGAGGGAGACCTGGGTTCAATCTGGTTTGGGAAGATCCCCTGGAGAAGGGAAAGGCTATTGGCCTGGAGAATTCCATGGACTACAGGCCATGGGGTCCCAAAGAGTCGGACACAATGGAGCGACTTTCACTTCACTTCACTTCACTTCACCTCAATCCAATAAGACTGATGTCCTTATAAGAAGAGGAGAGGAAATACATGGGGAGAATTCTATGCAGTGACGGAGGTGGAGATTGGAGACATGCATCTATCAGTCAAAGAGCACCAACAATTGCTGGCATCATGAGAAAATGACAGAAAGGCATGCAACAGGAGGCTTCAGAGGGAGCAGGGTCCTCCTGACACCTTGATTCCAGACCTCTAGCCTCTAAAATTGGGATACAATGAGTTTCTGTTTTTTAAGCCCCCAGTTTGTGGTCATTTGTTCAGGCAGGTACAGCAAACTTACACACTTCTCCTCTGCAAATAGTCAGTGTTGAAGGCTGGCATCAGGCTATGGGAGACAACTGTTCAGAAGGACTGTGGTCATTATGTGCTATTTATTTGCCTGACTTAGTTCATTTCATCTAGATGCTACTGCTTTCAGCACAGTGCTTCTCCTTCACCTGCTTTATGTATTGAACGGATTTTAACTAAGGTCATCAATCCTCCTGTCCTCTTTTCTTCTACCTGTGGGGATGGAGGTCTTCCACACAGCACTTGGAGATTAAATGAAAGTAGATGGGGGTAAAGTAATGACTACTTTTATGAGCTCTCCCATACTTAAATTTTTCAAATGAATTTGCTTTTATTGAAAACATTAAGGATGATATCCTCACTAGTCCTTCCCCTCCAAACTGAAACCTGTAAATCTTTTTATCTGAACCCTAATTAGAAATCTCAGCATTTTTTGCTGCACCAGCCAAGGTCAAAGCAGAAGTCAATATCTAGGAAAGATAACAGAGAACCATTTAGTATGGTATTGCAGGGGTGTAAAATAAATATAATTATTCCCCTTGGCAATTCTGTTGCAATTAGATATACAAGTGACCTCTTCACTTCATTGTTCATTGTACTCTAGCACTGGACTTCTGAAATATTAATGTGACACTGGTTTTAAATCTTGCTCTTTCAACTACATCATCCTCTGGCATTAAACTTTGGAGTTGGGAGGGATCTTAGAAGTCAATGAGCTCAGTGGGGCCTCATGAACCTCTGAGATTTGCATAGGTTCACAAGGCTAGTTGATGGCAGAGTTGAACCTGGAACCCAGGTCTCCTGCACCTCAGTTGGTATTCTTTGGTCCAAATCTCTTTTTTTTCCCCTTTCATTTTATTTTCTAAAGTTGAAATAGGGTTGACATACAATATATCAGTTTCAGGTGTACTGATAGTGATTTGACACTGACATACATTATGAATTGATTGTCGCGATAAGTCTACTAACCATCTGCTACCATACAAAGTTATTGCAATATTATTGACTATATTCCCTATGATGTACATTGAATCCCCATGTCTTATTTAGTTTATAGCTGGGAGTTTGTACCTCTTAATCCCCTTCATCTGTTTCATGCACCTCCACCCCCTCTGGCTGTTTCTAGCTTGTTCTCTGTATCTGTGAGTCTGTTTCTGTTTTGTTTGTTCTTTGGTTCTGTTTTTTAGATATCACACATAAGTGAAATCATATAGCATGTGTTTTTCTCTGTCTGACTTGTATTAGTGTAATAAACTCTAGATGCGTCCATGTTGTCACAAGTGGCAAGATTTCATTCTTTTTTATAGCTGAATAATATTCCCTTCTGCATATATACCATACATTATTTATTCATCTATTGATGGGCATTTAGGTTACTTCCGTGTCTTTGCTATTATAAACAATACTGCAATGAACTTAGGGGTGCATATATCTTTTTAAATTCATGTTTTTATTTTCTTTGGGTAAATGTCCAGAAGTGGAACTGCTGAATTGCATGGTATTTCTATTTTTAATATTTTGAGGACCTTCCATACTGTTTTTATCATGGCTACACCAATTTATATTCTCATCAACAGTGCAAGAGGGTTCCCTTTTATTCACATCCTTGCTGACATTGGTTTTTTGTTGTCTTTTCAATGATAGCCATTATGACAGATGTGAGGTGGCATCTCATGGTTTTGATTTTCATTTCCCTGATGAAGAGTGATGCTGAACACATTTTCAGGTACATGTTGGCCATCTGTATATCTTCTTTGGGAAAATATCTATTCAGGTCCTCTGGCCATCCTTTAATGGACTTATTTGGGTTTTATTAAGTTTTATTAAGTTCTATGAATTCTTTATATATTTTAGATATAGTCCCTTATCAGGTTTGTAAATAGTTTCTCCTTATTCTATAGTTCATTTTTTTACATTCAAAATCTATGTAATTTTCTCAGTAGGAGCTGAGATGTATTTATTATCTTCCACAATTGCTCAAGTACCTTGCAACACATTTATATTAATCAATCACCTATTGAGTTCCTATTACTTGAAAAACACCATTAATTTGGTCACCTGGTGACCACCTTACCTGCCTCCTGAGAAATCTGTATGCAGGTCAAGAAGCAACAGTTAGAACCAGACATGGAACAACAGACTGGTTCCAAATTGGGAAAGGAGTACATCAAGGCTGTATATTGTCACTCTGCTTATTTAACTTACATGCAGAGTACATCATGAGAAATGCTGGACTGGATGAAGCACAAGCTGGAATCAAGAATGCCAGGAGAAATATCAATAACCCTATATACGCAGATGACACCACCCTTATGGCAGAAAGTGAAGAGGAACTAAAGAGCCTCCTGATGAAACTGAAAGAGGAGAGTTAAAAATTTGGTTTAAAGCTCTACATTAAAAAAAATGAAGATCATGGCATCTGGTCCCATCACTTCATGGCAAATAGATGGGAAACAGTGGAAACAGTGAGAGACTTTATTTTGGGGGGCTCCAAAATCACTGCAGATGGTGACTACAGCCATGAAATTAAGACACTTGCTCCTTGGAAGAAAAGCTATGACCAACCTAGACAGCATATTAAAAAGCAGAGACATTACTTTGCCAACAAAGGTCCATCTATTCAAAGCTATGGTTTTTCCAGTAGTCGTATATGGATGTGAGAGTTGGACTGTAAAGAAACCTGAGTGCCGAAAAATTGATGCTCTTGAACTATGGTGTTGTAGAGACTCTTGAGAGTCCTTTGGACTTCAGGAAGAGCCAACCAGTCCATCCTAAAGGAAATCAGGTCCTGAATATTCATTGGAAGGACTGATGCTGAAGCTGAAGCTCCAATACCTTGGCCACCTGATGCAAAGAGCTTACTCATTTGAAAAGACCCTGATGCTGGAAAAGATTGAGGGCAGGAGGAGAAGGGGCAACAGAAGATGAGATGTTTGGATGACATCATTGACTCAATAGATATGAATTTGAGCAAGCTCCAGGAGTTGGTGATGGACAGGGAAGCCTGGCATGCTGCAGTCCATGTGGTTGCAAAGAGTTGGACACAACTTAGTGATTGATCAGCAAAATAAATTTTTTTCTGAAAGAGGGACAAGTAAATAGATAATCTTTATATAGTTTGACAAGGCCTATGGTGGAGGGAATCATATGGTCCCATCAATGCACAGAGGATGAGAACTTTTAACTTGCCCGTTGGGTTGGGGATGTCAGGAAAGGTCTGCGTGATTCTGAATGACTTGCTACTGGGACTGAAACCTTAAGGAAAGCATGAAGTGGCCAAGCACAGTATTTATTTATTTATTTATTTATTTATTTTTTGTGCTTTGATTCTTTTTTTTTTCCATTTATTTTTATTAGTTGGAGGCTAATTACTTTACATCATTGCAGTGGGTTTTGTCATACACTGAAATGAATTAGCCATGAAGTGTTGGAGTATACTATTTAAAGCAATATTTAAGAGGTAAATTTGAAAGCACTTGGTGCTTTAGTGGGTGTGGATGTTTACTGACAGGAAAAGATTCTGTCCAGATAGTTGCTTTTGCAACATGAGTTAGCTATAGCTTCAGCTTCTTTCCAAGCATCTCTTCCACCCCTTTGTCTTACTGAAAACTGGTTCTCCTAAGGATACTACTTTCTTTGGAGCTTCTCTCAAATGAAGAAGCAGAATGAAGGGAAGGCTGTATGTTCCCAGATATAGTTTATGGGGATGCCAAAAAGACATCGGTCTAATATGTTTTCTTACATTTTTGCACTGTTAAAATCCATTAAATTTTTGAACAATGGATGCAAGAACACACTCTAGTTTCACAATGAATTTATTAGTTTCTAGGCAAATCCTGGCTACACATTCGAGTATTCTTGCCTGGAGAATTCCAAGGGTAGAGGAGCATGGCAGGCTATAGTCCATAGGGTAACAGGGAGTAGGATATGACTGAGCGACTAACGCTTTCACTTTTCAGGCAAATCTTGGCATGGCCTAGGGAGAGAAGGCACAAATAGATTATAAGGCCACCTGAGCTCAATTACTCTCGTTATATCACTGCTCAAGTGCTGCTGCTGCTGCTAAGTTGCTTCAGTCATGTCCGACTGTGCGACCCTATAGATGGCAGCCCACCAGGCTCCCCCGTCCCTGGGATTCTCCAGGCAAGAACACTGGAGTGGGTTGCCATTTCCTTCTCCAATGCATGAAAGTGAAAAGTGAAAGTGAAGTCGCTCAGTCGTGTCTGACTCTTAGCGACCCCATGGACTGCAGCCTACCAGGCTCCTCTGTCCATGGGATTTTCCAGGCAAGAGTACTGTAGTGGGTTGCCATTGCCTTCCCTTACTCAAGTGCTGGATCTGGAAATAATGGTAATGTCACCATTGCTCTCTGTGGCCTCTTCTAGAATATTAGTCCTCTATGCTGTATTTAAATTATTTTGCTATTGTGAAAGCCCTATCATCTAGCTCTAAAAACCTTTCCCTCTCGGTATTGCAGTCAACTACTGTACTCATTCACCTGACTTTGGCACCTGGTTCACAGTCTTCCTCGCCTTCCATCCAGTTATCATAGGATGCCATCAGTGCTTACATGAATGATCCATTCAAATATACTGGCTTCCTAGTTCCAATGACCTTTTCCTCCAGTCCTCCTCAGTTAGCCCTCCACATGGCTATATTCTGAACCTTATCATCACCAGAACTGTTATCTCTTCTAACTCCTCTTTCCCCAATTCTATGACCACAACCACCTCTCCTTCCAGCTTTCTAGTTTAACTATTATCATGACTGTTATTTTACCAATTTAAAATATCCAGGCCACTCATCCCTCTCTTGTCTCCCACTCAATTGACCTTTCCCTTATATTCACTTCCCTTGTTAACTAGACTGGTTTCATAACTAATCAATTTCAATGATATCTTTGTCAGTATTTCAAATACATTATGTCATGGTGAGAGAGGATGCCATAAGTAGGTGGGGCATCTTGCATTGTTGTGTTCTTATTTCCTTGGTGCTTTCATACCAGAGTCCAGTTAAAAATTTCTACCTCAGACTTCTCACAATTGACCCTCTAGGGTCAACAGCTTTCAAACTGGGTCTGCAG
Organism: Odocoileus virginianus; assembly: GCF_023699985.2. Taxonomy (NCBI): domain Eukaryota; kingdom Metazoa; phylum Chordata; class Mammalia; order Artiodactyla; family Cervidae; genus Odocoileus; species Odocoileus virginianus. The sequence goes on from NW_027224269.1 coordinate 3,687,750, forward strand.
AATCCTTGACTTCTATGAAGAAGAACTCACTGTGGGGTGGATAAAGAGAAAGTTGAGCTTATGGGACTCCAGGCCCCTTGTTGGGTTTCAGTAAAGCCAGTTGCATTTTTTTTATCCAGTCAGTTTGTATTATTGGAGTTTTATGTAGTATTTCACTTGAAACAGTGCTTTTTTCTACACATGTATAATATTTATATGTACATACACACAAACACACACTAGGCTAGACCAATGGTTGTATTGAGCCTGAGATGAATAAACAAAACCTGTTGGCAATATTTTAAGCTTCAGATATCTGACTGTCTGTTTCCAGTGCATAAGTCCTCTTCAGAGACAAATTAATGGTTGTATGTGAAGATCTCAGAGAGTATGAGGTGTGCTGGTTTCAGTGGCACATCTTTCTGACTCAAAGGAAAAATACGTTCCTTTACTCCATTGTCTTAACTTGGTGTATCTTAGAATTTCTAACTCCACATCCATTTAATCTGTCATGGCATCTGAAGTCTTTTGCTGATGCCCTAAAATGGAAATTGCCAACCAGGGAAGGCAACATCTAAACAAGACTGATGAGTACACTAATTATTTCAGTGGATAGATACTCTATAAAGAGGACTGATGGGAAACACAATGTTAGCTACCAAGAAAAGGAAAGACAACATTTTAGCAAATAGGATGCTTAATCAGCAAGAGTAGGCCTTCTAAAGATAAGTTTAAATCTTAAGCATGAAAAGCATGTTACTGAATGTCAAGTTGAATATTCAGTTTGCTCTTTCTCAAGTTTGATTCAAAGCACATTTATTTGGGCCTTGGTATATGTCAAGCACGCTGTCCCATGCCATGGGGTATACAGATGAATGAGTCACAGTTCCTACTCTTAAGGAGCTGGCAATATATCATGTACAGCTCACACGTCTTTTGCACCAAATGATTAAACTCTACAGTCTGAGCTGCTCAAGGTGAGTTGAGGATGCAGAATATAACAAAGTCAAACAGAAAATAAAATGGAACTGCTCAGTATCCAGCTTCTACAAAGCCTCAAATAGGAAGTTAAGTTTTTGCCAAGGAAGGTATAAGAAACTGTCTATGTTGCCACAGTGCTCAGAGATCACAGATATTGTAATAGAAGAAACATATCTGGTAGAGCAAGGATGTATCATCTGGGCCAAAAAGAAAGTATAACAGCATTATGAAGTTAAAACAATAAATCAATAAAGGAGGAAGCCAGTATTTTGCATGGCTAACTGAGTCAAAGGTGCTGAGAAGTCACATAGGAGGAGGACCTGTTGTTGTTCAGTCATTCAGTCGTGTCCAACTCTTTGTGACCCCATGGACTGCAGCACGCCAGGCTTCCCTGTCCTTCACTATCTCCCGGAGTTTGCTCAAACTCATGTTCATTGAGTTGATGATGCCATCCAACCATCTCATCCTCTGCCACCCCCTTCTTCTCTTGCCCTCAATCTTTCCCAGCATCAGGGTCTTTTCCAATGAGTTGGCTCTTCACATCAGGTGGCCAAAGTATTGGAGCTTCAGCATCAGTCCTTCCAATGAGTATTCAGCATTGATTTCCTTTAAGATTGACTGGTTTGATCTCCTTGCTGTCTGAGGAACTCTCAAGAGTCTTCTCTAGCACCACAATTCAAAAGCATCAATTCTTCAGTGCTCAGCCTTCTTTATGGTCCAACTCTCACATCCATACATGACTGCTGGAAAAACCATAGCTTTGACTATATGGACTTCAGTCTGGCAAAGTGATGTCTCTGTTTTTTAATACACTGTCTAGGTTTGTCATAGCTTTCCAAGGAGGAGGACAAAGATTGCTTATCAGGCTTATTAATGTTATTGCTGTAACTACTACTACTACTAGGAATAGATAACATTTATGGAGTTTTTATACTCCAATCTGGGCATTTTTGCCTTTAGCTTTAGCTTTAGCTAAAGGCAAAGGAGAAAAGGAAACATATACCCATTTGAATGCAGAGTTCCAAAGAATAGCAAGGAGAGATAAGAAAGCCTTCCTCCGCGATCAATGTGGAAAAAAAAAAAAGAGGAAAACAATAGAATGGGAAAGACTAGAGATCTTTACCCTTGCCTGGAAAATCCCATGGACGGAGGAGCCTGGTAGGCTGGAGTCCATGGGGTCGCTAAGAGTCGGACATGACTGAGAGACTTCACTTTCACTTTTCACTTTTATGCATTGGAGAAGGAAATGGCAACCCACTCCAGTGTTATTGCCTGGAGAATCCCAGGGATGGGGTCGCACAGAGTTGGACACAACTGAAGTGACTTAGCAGCAGAGATCTTTTCAAGAAAACTAGAGATACCAAGGGAACATTTCATGCAAAGATGTGCACAATAAAGGACAGAAATGGTATGGACCTAACGGAAGCAAAATATATTAAGAAGAGGTGGCAAGAAAACACAGAATTATACAAAAATGATCTCCATGACTCAGACAACCACGATGGTGTGATCACTCACCTAGAGCCAGACATCCTGGAATGTGAAGACAAGTGGGCCTTCAGAAGCATCACTACAAACAAAATTGGTGGAAGTGATGGAATGCCAGTTGAGCTATTTCAAATTCTAAAAGATGTTGCTATGAATGTGCTGCACCCAATATGCCAGCAAATTTGGAAAACTCAGCAACTCAGCAGTGGCTGAGTTTTGGAACAGGACTGGAGAATGTCAGTTTTCATTTCAATCTCAAAGAAAGGCAACACCAAAGAATGTTCAAAGTATAGTACAATTGCACTCATCTCACACACTAGTGAAGTAATGCTCAAAATTCTCCAAGCCAGGCTTCAACAGTATGTGAACTGTGAACTTCCAGATGTTCAAGCTGGATTTAGAAAAGGCAGAGGAACCAGAGATCAAATTGCCAACATCCATTGGATCATCAAAAAAGCAAGAGAGTTCCAGAAAAACATACTTCTGCTTTATTGACTATACCAAAGCCTTTGACTGTGTAGATCACAACAAACTGTGGAAAATTCTTAAAGAGATGGAAATACCAGACCACCTGACCTGCCTCCTGAGAAATCTGTATGCAGGTCAAGAAGCAACAGTTAGAACCAGACATGGAACAACAGACTGGTTCCAAATCGGGAAAGGAGTACATCAAGGCTGTATGTTTTGAGTCTGCTTATTTAACTTATATGCAGATTACATCAAATGCCTGGCTCCGTGAAGCACAGGCTGGAATCAAGATTGCCAGGAGAAATATCAATAACCTCAGATACACAGATGACACCACCCTTATGGCAGAAAGCGAAGAACTAAAGAGCCTGTTGATGAAAGCAAAAGAAGAGAGTGAAAAGCTGGCTTAAAACTCAACATTCAAAAAACAAAGATCATGGCATCCGGTCTCATCACTTCATGGCAAATAGATGGGGAAAAAATGGAAACAGTGAGAGACTTTATTTTCTTGGGCTCCAAAATCACTGCAGATGGTGACTGCAGCCATGAAATTAAAAGACACTTGCTCCTTGGAAGAAAAGCTATGACCAACCTAGACAGCATATTAAAAAGCAGAGATGTTACTTTGCCAACAAAGGTCCATTAGTCAAAGCTATGGTTTTTCTACTAGTCATGTATGGATGTGAGAGTTGGACTATAAAGAAAGCTGAGCACTGAAGAATTGATGCTTTTGAACTGTGGTGTTGGAGAAAACTCTTGAGAGTCCCGTGGACAGCAAAGAGATCCAACCAGTCCACCCAAAAGGAAATCAGTCCTGAACATTCATTGGAAGGACTGATGCTAAAGCTGAAGCTATAATACTTTGGCCACCTGATGTGAAAAACTGACTTATTTGAAAAGACCCTGATGCTGAGGGCAGGAGGAGAAGGGGATGACAGAGGATGAGATGGTTGGATGGTATCATTGACTCAGTGGACATGAGCTTGAGTAAGCTCTGGGAGTTGGTGATGGACAGGGAGGTCTAGTGTGCTGCAGTCCATGGGGTCGCAAAGCATTGGACATGACTGAGCAACTGAACTGAACTGGGCATTTTTATAAGAATTCCATTTGTATTATGCCATTCAATATCCCTAATGATTCTAATAGATGGATATTATTATTTTAGTTTTATTGATGAAAAAGCTAAAGCTTAGAGGCTTGTCAACTCAAAATAAGTGATGTAGCCAGAACTTCCTGGCTGAATGTGGTGATCTGGACAGAAATGATTTAAATAGAACAGGAGGAATAGGAGACAGATTAGCATAGGTTAAAAACTAAATAGACATGAAAATGTACAAAGCAGGGTCAGAGGAAATCAATTTAGAGGGCATTTTTTATGTGTTTTTTAATTTAAATAAGAAGGAGGCTCTCAGCTGTAACAAGAAAGGAAGGCGGAAAGGAGTGGTGCAGACATAGGAAGGTTTGTATTGATAACATTTGATAGGCAGAGATGGAAGGAATTTTTGTATTTATGTCCTTTGTGAAGGAAGAGACAAGATCCTAGAGAGAAAAGAAAAGGTGAGGTCAGAGCTTTGGAATGAGTGATCACTCTTGAAATAGAACTTGGAGAGAGTGGAAGAGTCAGTTGAGAAGAGGAATATAATAGGAATGCTTAGCAGTGTTGAAGATTGATTTATTTAATGTTGTGACTATGAATTTATAGTAGTATAAACCTGCACTATTTTAGGATTTTCTCCCGCAGCCCTGGGCTTCTTCCTTGTAGAAAGAGAAAAGGTGGATGTTTGAATTTAGCTCTCACTGGGATTTGTGAGATAAGTGCAATGAAATACAGATGGCTGAGGGAGACTATGGTGCTGACAATGTTATTATGGAAGTGATAGAATGTGGAAACGAAGCTGGATAAGGAGGGCAGAGAAAAAATTCAAGGGCTGAACAATAAGTAGAAAGTAAAGAAGTTGATGACTTGAATGTTGTAAGAAGTGGGGGCTAATTTAACACTCATAATGAGGCTGCTTTAAACTAGTTTGAAGAGTTAGAGGTAGTGTTCAAGAATGATATATTTGAATCGTTGCTTTCAGTGGCAGCACATCTCCAGGTAATAACAGAGTCTACAGCGTGAATGTGGGAATGGGTAGATAAGGTGGAATAGAGAAGGCAGCTCAATTCTTTTTGGATATTCTAAACTTGACATAAAGTCTGGGCATTTCCACTTCTTCATTATTTTTATAACCTGTATAATGAGATAATGCATGGTCTGTTGAGATACTAATTTTTGTCTTGTTCCTGCTGTAGAAAATTAAAAAAATCAAAAGGTAATATTTCCCCCCACACTCAAGTCTTGTGTTCTGAGCCATAGTAGTAGCTCACTGTGCTCCCTTCCCTCGAACCCCTCACCACCCTCCCAGACACTATGGAAATGGGTTGGTGTGTTTTTTCAATTGTCACAAAGCTTAGGGAGAGCTACTTGAATTCAGTGAGTGGTAGCCAGGCAGCCTAGATGTTCTGCAGTGTTGGAAAAGGCTTTGCAAAAAGAAAACTCACACCATTTTCAGCACTATTTTGTACTGTGTCAGTAGACATTATCGTAGGTGTAAAAACTGTTTATATCAGAATTTGGGACCAAGCTTAATTTTACATAGAAATCTAAAAAAATTGTTCTATATTTTAATAATCACTAAAATTTTGAGGAGATGCAAAATTCCATATAAAATGGGGGGGGGGACCTGGCTTTAGTTTTGTTCAGAATCTGTCAAGTTCCAACACACTTCACCGCATCACAAATTAAGACACTACTATGAGCTTGCTAGATGTATTTCAGATAACTGTATCTGCATATATACCTCTTGTATGCCAGTCAGTAAAATGAAATTTTTACTTCCTGGCCCTTTCAAGGACATTGGAGTAAATATTACTAAATTAGTTGATATTTGCAGTAATATCATTGAATTTTATTAATAAACATTGTTGTAAGTATGTCATTATTACTAGTATTGCAACACAATAATTATACCAATTAGCCCTCTTAGTTGAAAACACTTCATATAGAAAATTTTAGTTAATTTTTGGGGGTTGCTTGTTGCTTTTCAAACTTATTCTGATTCTGTCCCTTGAGGTCTACCATATCTCTCTAAAGCTTCTTTTCTTAGTTTTCTTTTAAAATGTTCCTTCTATACTCCCTTTGGTTATTGAAAGACATACTCTTCAAGGTCTCTTATGTATTAGAAACTACAGTGTAGACCTTGACATGTGATGGAATTTCAGATTAGAAGGTGTGTTTTTCATGATACTTCATTATAACCTATAGGGATATACCATCTCACAACCCTTAAACAATGGGTTGCTTGCTCCTTTTCTAATCTTGCTCTTTTTCTAATATTGGAATGTATAATTTATTTGGCATATTATCCCCATTACAACAAAGGCTGTTTCTCCTTTTTCTCATACCATATATAAATTTGTCTAGACAATTATTACTTATTCTAAAAACTGCCATTCATCATTAATTTCTTTGATTTAATTTCCTCCCTATGATACAGTTCTACCATTATATTCTTTATCTTAATTATGTCAGATTGCAGATTTGATTATTGTGACTTTCTTTTCAGGATAGTAAAATGGGCATTACCAAATATTTGTTAGAAAAAGGAGAACTGCAGAGTATTTGTCTTTCGCTGTCTGACTTATTTCACTAAGCATAATACTCTCTAGGTCCATCCACATTGTTGCAAATGGCAGAATTATTCTCAGAAACAGGCTCACAGATACACAGAAGAGACTAGTTGTTACCAGTGGAAAGAGGTAAATGGTGAGGGGCAAGATAGGGGTATGGGATTAAGAGATACAAACTACTGTGTATAAAATAAATAAGCAACAAGGATATATTGTATAGCACAGGGAAATATAGCCATTATTTTATAATAACTTTAAATGGAATATAATCTATAAAAATTTTTAAATCACTACATTATACACCAGAAATGAATGTAATATCATAAATCAAGTATATATTTCAATTACAAAAAAAAGTTAATATTGGTGTGTTAAGGGCAAAAAAAGAGAGAGAGGGAGAGACAAAATAGAAAAAGGAGCACCAAATTTTATATGGTTGAGGTCCAGTGGTTGGGCTTCCCTTGCCTCTCTCCTCCCCTCCTCAGAGTTAAGAATTTGTAGGTTTCAGTGTTAGATAGCTCAAAGAATCACGCCGGGCTGGCTTGAGGAGAGGGAAGCTAATACTGAGACCAAAAGGGTGGAGTGACCTGACAAGGGATACTTAGTGGATTCCCTCAGGAGTTGCAGATGGTTTAGTTGGAGGCTAATTACTTTACAATATTGTAGTGGTTTTTGTCATACATTGACATGAATCAGCAAATTCCTTGAACGGAAGCTACTGGCTCTCGACTTCCATGTAAATCTCCAAAAGTAAGATGGTTGTGTGCTATGAATGGGGAGGCTATATATTAGATGCTTTAGCTTCGAAACACTGTCAGGTTTCTGTGCTTAAGTTTGACATGAAGGGAACAAAGCTTTGTTTGAATGAGGTATGCTGGTCATGAACAAGGGCCACGATAGATGGAAGATCAGAGGTCCATCACCATATTTTCTGGACTGAACAGCCCTTCTGTCTCCTGCTTAATCCCAAGGGGAGGGCGGAGGGCCCCAAAACAATCCTGACACTGGATTTCTTATCAATTGTAACAGGCGGGGGAGGCAAATTAGATGTATTTGATTTTAAAAAAGGAAAGTTGCTAGCCCTGAAGTGCACTGGTGAAAATTCATACCAATCACACTTGAGCTGGATAATATTATTTCACACCTAGTCTCATGAGAGAAACACTGAGAAACATTTAGTGAGAGACAACTAGTCACACGGCCCCCTAACTGCATATTCCAAAGCAGTAGTAGTTTCTTGTTGGCCTTCTGTCCTAACCCTCTAGCATCTTTGGAATGAATATCTTTTTTTCTTTAAATCTCCACATCCACTAGCATCTCTGTGTGAAGGCTCCAGGGAATAAATCAGTGTGAGGTTCTGCTTTCCAGAAAGATCTGCACATCTTACTCTGCTTTGTACACTGCAGAGGGCATGGTAATATTTCTGCTATAGAAGAGCTTCAAATTGTCAAACCCCAGTGCTTTTGTGAAGCTGGTGTTTGTAAGAAAGTAGACTGAATTCATCAGGGTCAGACAGCAGTTGGAGCACAACACTAGGGAAGACCATGAGTGGCAGGGAGATGCTTTTGGGGTGCAGACACTGGGGAAATGAGAAAACAGATCTTTGAGTTGTGCTTACTAAACAGGACTCTCTGGTTAGATCACTTAGCAGTGATTGGATAGTGAATTAAAATGTCTACATTCGTATTTCCCCTTGAATGACTGTTGCACAAAGGATGCTTTTCAGAAAAGATCTATATGGCTTATTTTCTACTCAACTGAAAGCTCTGGAGCTCAAGACAAGATATTTCAGTTGTGTGGCTTCATTGTGTGAGTCGTCACAAAATGAGGTGGGGAAGAAATATTGCTCTTTAGAAGTTACTGAACCATGGGGATTTGACGTGAAATTGTAAAGAGTTCAAACTAGTCAAGTAAAGAAATGGCAGATGGACAACTAGAAGAGGGTTCAGGCAATGCTTGAAAGACATGGGCATTGATTTCAAAGGACTTTCCTTTCAGAGATGCACAGTCTAGGCCTTGGGGACTTCAATAAATGGTCAAGAAAATATCCATGTTATTGCCCTGGGCTTTCCACTGAATACAGTTTCCACATCCATCCTCAAGACAAGTTTATAGCTAGCTCCACACAGCACATAAATTGCTTTGAAAAGACCCCAAATGGTTAAATTTTATCAAACAAGTGGTTACTTTGAAAACTACTCATTAGCATCCTGTCACCAAGCAGAGCATTGACTGAATTAAGTTGCTTGTTACCACACTATATGCAGACCAACTCCAACAGAAGAGAATTTTTGTTTTTAGAAACAAAATCTTAGACATCCTTTAAAAATTAAGTCATTTCCAAAGCATTCTATGTCCTTTTGAGAAGAATATGCTTCCTCCTATGTTTTAGTACCTGTTTTGCAACTTTTGTAACACTAAATCATATAAAGACCAATAAATCCTGAGCCTCATAAAATCTTCATCCTACCTGACCTCTCAGCAACCTTTGACACTGTTGCCCTCCCTGTTGTGCAGTTCTGTTGTCTGTTGTCTATTGATCTGTGGAGTTCCCACTTTAGCTCTATCCCTAATCAGATTCCTTTGTGGGTTGTTTCTCTGTGCATCCCTGAAGTGCTCATTTATTCCCCTCAGTTCTAGTTTAGGTTTCTTCCCTTCTCACTCTACACAGTCTCTCTGGGAAATCTCATTCTCCACTGGTCTTCAGTTTTCCTCTATATGTGTGTTGTCCAATAAGGCAGCTGATAGCAACATGTAGTTATTTAAATCTAAATAACTAAAATAAAATAAATTCAGTCACACTACCCATATTCAGCTGCTTAATAGCCACAAGTAGTCATGACTGGTACAAACAGAGAACATTTCTTTAATCACAGAGAGTTCTATTAGAAAACATTACTTTGCATGCTAATGACTATTAAATAGGTGTCAAATAGTCTCCAATAGTTTAGACATCTCTACTGGGCCTCAGACTCAAAGAGCCTACTGGATGTCTTCATTTGGATTTTCTGTAGGTCTCACAAATTATTTCCACCAAACTTCTCCTTTCCTGGAAGCCACATTGGGGCCTTGAAGGCAGAGATAAGGACTTTTGTCTTTACTCCTTATGAAGGGGAGAATCGTCAAGAATTTTAACTGTTTCCAAATGATTAATTTCAATAACGACAGTTCTTTAAGATAAAGAAGATTCCCAGTTTTCACGTGTGGCATTTGATAGTTTCTAAGCTGGATTGTCCCTTGCAATAATCCTGCAATTGGCACCTGTTCCCTCCCATTACCCCTGGCCCCCAATTAATTTCACATTCTGAATGCAGAGTGAGGTTAACAAAGCAATCTTTGTGATAGGAATTCCACAGATTGCTTAATTGACACTTCCAAATCTCTCATTTATTCGGATTTCTAAATAAACAGAATTAGACTATGAATTAATTCATTAGTGCAAACAATAGAAAATGAGGTCAGGATTATTAGGAGAAGAATAGACAAGGAGATGAACTGATCCACAGTCAGATATACGGTTGATCCCTGAAACTCAGAAAAAGTAGGTCAACCTTTTTCTCTCTCTTAATTACATGCCCACAAGCTTTCTTCTGTCAGGTCTGGAAATCTTGGGGCTTATTTCTACACAGTGTAATTATGTTTCCATATCTGATTGTGTCCAATTCTGAAATGAAATAAACAGTAGGAACTAGTCACATTAGCAAGTGGAGCCACCAAATTACATTCATTAAGGCATTGTTCATTTATAGAGTACAATCCTCCAGTGGCCCCAGGAAAGCAAAAATTCAGTTTACAATTAAGGATCTGTGGTATTCAATAAATATACTTATTATTTTAGAAAGAATGCATTCTTTCCCCTTCTCTCAAAGGGAAACTAGATCTGGAAAGGGCTTGGATAAAGAATAATTACACTTTGATGAAAAGAAGCTGAATTTACCTTGATCCAAATCAGGTCAGTAATTATCCACACTAATGCAGTATAATGATCCTTTGGATTTATAATTATAAACTTTCAGGAGAGTCTCAGTGTAATTCTAAAGTAACAGCAAGGTTACAGGCAATGCTTCCCATTTAATTTTTCACAATATACAGCACAATTCTATACTGAATTATGAATAGTGTTTTATTATAGTCGTTCCTTATGCTTTAAAAAAAATACTTCCTCTCTCTAGATGAATATATAGCTCCCATTGTCAGTCTTAGCTTGTCTTCCCACCTTTGAATACATTGTTCTCCACAACTCTGAAGCAAACTACCCCTTATCAGGCAGGCAACATGTCTGTCTGCTCCCAAAGTTTTCTTTTCACATTTCTTTCTTCAACAAGATCGTTTCCAGAACTGCCAAGAGGAAACAAGGAAGGATGATTTCAGCTCAATAACCAAAATGACCAGAGGACACTGTTACCCATGTAGGACCTGTGTCTGCCTGTCTATAACATCATGCTGCATTCACACTTGATGTTTCATAGAATTCAAGAGCAAAATTTCACAGCACACAGTCTACATGGCAATGAGAGTGAGACAGACTCACGCAGATAGAAAGACAGAGGAACTATGAGGAAGAGAGCGAAGGAGGAAGAAAGAGAGAGAAAGGCGATATTATATAATAGACAAGACACAGATTTGCACATTCATTATGTGTCCCTGAGCCAAATATTTAATCTCCTGAGCCAATGTTCCTCATCTGTAAGATGACAATCAGAATACATATCTCATAGGGCTGTTGAGGATAAAATAAGACAAAGCTCTAAAATAACTAAACAATAGCAATCATTCTATTAGTTACCAAATAGTTGAATAGATCTATTAGGCATATTGACATATGTAAATAGTATCAGTTCAGTCACTCAGTCGTGTCTGACTCTTTGCGACCCCATGAATCGCAGCACGCCAGGCCTCCCTGTCCATCACAAACTCCAGGAGTTTACTCAAACTCATGCCCATCGAGTCGGTGATGCCATCCAACCATCTCATCCTCTGTCGTCCCCTTCTCCTCCTGACCCCAATCCCTCCCAGCATCAGGGTCTTTTCCAATGAGCCAAATAGTATAGGCATACAACAAATAAATATATATATGTATACATATACATATTCGAATTATAAAGCATGGATATTGGAGAAATGTAAACTATGAAATAATTGAAAGAGTGCCTGGTTTGGAATCAGAAAGTCAGCGACTGAGTCTTGACTCACTGTTACTGGGTATCTGAGCTTCTGTGTGTAGCTGAGAAGACATGTGCAGGCCTCAGTTCTCCCACATGGCCTTTTGAATTGCATTTGCTACCTGGATGTCTTAGACCTGGAATCTGGCAACAGCCTCTGGCCCCATGTGCATTAAACTTCTCCATTCTGTTTCTTGAGGGGCAACTGCCACAGTTGCAGGTATGTCCAGGAGTTAGGGAAAGGGCCCATCTGGGCACTGGATATGGAGATGAGAAAGCAGTGGTATAGACTTCTTGATGATTCTCATAGGCAACTGGACTGAACACACCCATTTTCAGGGATAGCAGCCACAATCTTGAAAGCATGTTCTAATCACTGCTATCTAGCACACTGTAGGTGACCAGTAAATATATGCTGCAGAATTTCAGGCAATCTCAAGGTTCATGACCCCAATACATTTAATAACTGAAAGTCAACTGAGTCTCCATTTAGTCACTACACAGAGCATTTAATGGAGGTTTTGGTGCCTCAGTCCTGGCAAGATGATTTGTCTCACTTGTCTTCTTTCCCCCTCAAAGACAACCTTCCTTTGCACACTCTTGTGACCTCAGTTTCAAATCTCTAGTGAAAACAGGAAGGAAGCACCTTCTGGATTTTTCTTTCCCTACCAACTCACAGTTGCCGATCAGGTTGCCATTTTGGATTACTCACTGATTTTTGAATTCCCATTTCATGCCCGGTGCTTTGTCTCTTGTCGGTTCTACAGGACTGTCAGAACCTATTTGCCAGCCTTGCCCATCTCCTCCTTCAGAACTCTCCGGGACTGCTCTTTTTCCTGCTCTGTATTCCATTCACTGCTCAGCCATTCTCACAGGCCTCAGCTGTGACTGAAGAGTCCATGTGAACTAGGGAATTCAGCTCCATGATGCATATATTTCAGAGAGAAATCACCATTCTTTCCTGAATCAGTGAGGTTTTAAACATCAGAAGTCTGTTTCTGTATTAGTTTTCCTCAAATTCCAAATGAATTTCTTTTAAACAAAATCTCTGTGTAACTTCAAGCCATCAAATCACATTTGTGTAAATCTGCTTGAGGGAAGGGGTACTTGACTGACAGTCACTCATATAAATTTTGTTGTCTGAAAAAAATTTTTTTTCTGACTAAGTAGGAAAAAATATATCATCTGATATAACTTTTGATCCACTCTTTTTTTCTGTTGAAGATTTTGCAGTGAAAACATTTTAACAGATGTGTATTAATGGCCAAAAAAATTAGTGATTTCCTAAATGTTAATAAAGTTTTAACATGAAAAAAATAGATTTCCTGAGATAGCATTTGGAAGTTTGAGGATAGAAATAATGTATTCAGTAAATAAATTTCACACGGCCCAGCTAAGCACTCCTACAGACTATTCAGATCAATATTTGATGAGAATGTATCAAAGCAACTTATTGCTATGAGGAGCCACTGCTGTCTTTTAATTGAAGTTAATGAAGCAAACATATTAGTGTAAAGCACTTGCTGGATGCATTTGAAATTTGTTCTAACCACTACTAGTGCTGCTAATGGAAGGTGGTAATTACTGTCCACATAATTCTGAAATAATTAGGAAAATGGGCACTTTTCAGAATTATCCTATTAAAATGTAGGCCTGATAACAGAAAAGTTTCTAGATGTGTGCTGACTTGAATCAGTGAAGATAAAAGTGACAGAGTGCCTTTTTACTTTACAATTGAAATCTCTCTTCTATCATATGCTGTAAAGCTTTAGTAGGATGAGGAACTTGGAAACCTTGCCAATGACAAGGTGTAAAAATGAGCACAGGAAGTCAAGTGTGGGAGTGAAAGAATTCCTCACATTCCCATTAAGTTTAAAGGCACTGCCGTCATTCTGTAGCTCAAGCCCCCTCTTGCTTCATCCACAGAAAGGAAGACCCGGCTCCCCCTGATCTGTACGGGTCTCTCGGATGCTCCCCCGATCACAGCTTTGAAAAGGACTTCCTAGGACTGAAGATGTTCAGAGAACTTGGCTGTATCTCTGAATAAATCAGGGTGGAAATGGCAGCGTCAGACAGGTGTGCCCCACTCCCCGTCTCCAGCCTGGACTGGCTGATTTGCAGTTGGTGCACTCTCTTAACTGCTACACGAGAGAATGCTAAATGCAGGGCATGTGAAAGAAAAGACAAATGGTTCCTGGAAGCACACTGTCAGCTGTGAGACAGGACTCCCTCCCATAAAAGAAGAGGGGATGCTTAAAGAAAGGGATCCTGGGACAGCAGTAATAAGGAGCAGACAACCTGATAAGCAGACATGGTCTCTGCCCGGCAGGGCATGTGCCTCCTTTCCCAGTCCATTTTCAGTACCTTGAAAGTAATTTGTAATTGCAGCTTGTCTGATCTGGAAAAAAAAAAAAGAAGAGCCTTACAAAAGATGGGCTGGCTTAGAAAATGTAGGGGAAGCTGGTCTCTTCAAAGTGAGTTGGCTGCTTGGGAAAGATCACACACTTGCAATAAAGAGTGCTTGTGAATTTCAGGAAAGCTCCACCCCAGATTTCCAGAAATGAAGGGTTAAAGCATGCAATAGTCTTCACACATTTCTTTTCAAGTTTGTGCAAACCTATCTGCTGAAGAAAACAAGGTGGGGAATGAATGTGTCCACCTTAGAGATGAGGAGAGCACAGTTCAATGAGGGAAGATGTCTCCCAGCCCAGTACTCGGGGTGGGGAGGCTGTCTCCCATCCCCTGTGCCCAGCCATCGTCTGAAATGGCTCTACTCTGGATTCTCTACAGACTGGTGACAAGCATCCCCCACAAGAAAACTTGTTTTCAGGAAAAAGAGAAAGAGAGAGAGAGAAAACTGTTGCAGGCAAAAGAAAATCTGTCTCAAGACTAATGCTCTTTAAAAATGCCACATCCTTCCTGTTGTCTCCTCTGTGGTCCTCTTCCAGATGAAAGTTCAGTCCTCTGAACCTGGCTCAGGTGAAGTGTCACCACACTTAACCCCAAAGGAACTCTTCTGTCTAGCCAGGCTGGCCTCTTGTTCAGCATTTGGACCCATGCTTATTTTCAATACCACACTGTTTCTCATGCTAGCCCCTCCACTTGACTAGGCCTCCCTTCCCTCATTGCTTTTGTTGTTCAGTCACTCAGTCATGTCCAACTCTTTGCAACCCCATGGACTGCAGCACACCAGGCTTCCCTGTCCTTCACTATCTCCTGGAGTTTGCTCAAACTCATGTCCATTGAGAGTCAGTGATGCCATCTAACCATCTTGTCCTCTGTCGTCCCCTTCTTCTGCCTTCAATCTTTCCCAGCATCAGGGTCTTTTCCAAGAGTAGGCTCTTTGCATCAGGTGGCCAGAGGATTAGAGCTTCAGATTCAGCATCAGTCCTTCCAATGAATACGTAGGGCTGATTTCCTTTAGGATCGACAGGTTTGATCTCATTGCTGTCCAGGGGACTCTCAAGAGTCTTCTCCAGCACCATAGTTTGAAAGCATCAATTCTTCAGCTCTCAGCCTTCTTTATGTTCCAACTCTCATAGCCATACATGACTACTGGAAAAACCATAGCTTTGACTACATGGACCTTTGTCGGTAAAGTGATGTCTTGTTAGAGATGCATATTCTTGGGCCTCAGTCTAGACCTAATGAAGCTGAGTCTCTTGGTGTACAGCCAGGAAACTGTGTTTTCAGAAAATTTTTATTGAAATATAGTTGATTTATAATGTTGTATTAGTTTCAGGTGTACAGCAAAGTGATTAAATTACACATATACATACCTGTATTCTTTTTCAGATTCTTTTCCATTATAGGTTATTACAAAATATTGAGTATAGTTCCCTGTGCTGTATAGTAGGTCTTTGTTGGTTATCTATTTTATTTTATATATAGTAGTATGTATATGTTAATCCCAAACTCCTAATTTATCCCTCCCCCTTTCCCTTTGGTAACCGTATGTTTGTTTTCTATGTCTGTGAGTCTATTTCTGTTGCAATCTGTGTTTTAACGAGCCACTCAAGTAATTCTGATGCACATTAAATTTTAGAACCAATGGACAGGCCCTCCTAACGGTCTGTGTGCTCTAGCTGGTAGTATATGCTCAGGAAAGTTTTGATGAATGAATTAATGAATCAGTATTTTCTCCTCCAAGTGAAATTTTTAGGATGTGATGTTTCTTTTTGCTTGCTTTTTAGACACTATCAACATTGGGGTGACTGGTTTCCAGTCATTAATTAGACCTTCTATTTATTTATTTATTCATGGTATTAGGAAACTTGAGATCCCAGAGTTAAATTTACACTGTTTGCCACAACCATGAGGAGCATAGCTCTTGCGACTACCAGGAGTATTTTGGGAGCCTCTGCCATGGCTATAGGCCACAATTTTATAAACGTGGTATCTGTGGTATCTTCTATTACTACCTTCTCATGAGAAACAAGAATTTCAGAGAAGACCATGCTCTTGCACTTGCTGATAGCCTTTGAACTTTGCATGATTAAAAAAGAATACCGTCACTTAATTCTGAATGCTTCCAAGTCATCTTTGCTGATAAACCCCAGGTTTAAGTCATAAACAAATTAAAGACTAAAGACTTCTCTTTGGCACATTCTTTCAAGAATTTTATTGCTGTCTGTGAGCTACTTGGTTCCTTTCAGGGGGAGCAATTCTCTGTGCACTGGGCTGAGCAGGGGTGTCCTGCACCTTGGCAAAGCCTAGTGGGAGTGTGTGTGAGAGACTGAGCTGTCTCAATAGCCCAATGTTATGCTTTCAGCAAGCTTTTGAGAACAAAGTCTCTGTTTTTATTGCTCTCCCTGCCAGTGATCACGACTGGCTTCTTTCAGTGGGACATTCCTTGCCTTTGCATTGAGTGCCAAAGTGGGCCATCCCCTGAGCACTCCAAGCTCCTCACAGAGCCCTAGAATGAGGCCATTCTTAAGGCCATTCTGCACACCCACATTTGCTGATAATTCTTTCCTGCATCCGAAAGGAAGCAGTGACTATAAAGCCCCCCAAAACAAATATGTGTGCTTTATTATACATTTAACAAGCTGTTACATTAAATGCTAGAGTAGGAGAAAATATTTGCAAATGATAATGGGGTAATATCCAAAATATATAAACAGTTCATATAACTCAACATCAAACAAACAACCCAGTTAAGAAAGGGACAGAAGGCCTGAATAGACCTTTTTTCCAAAGAAGACATAGAAATTGCTAACAGGCACAGGAAAAGATGTTCACCATCACTAGCCATCAGAGAAATGCAAATAAAAACCAAAATGAAGTATCTCATTGAGGTATCTCATCTCACAGCTGTCAGAATGGCCATCATTATCAAAAAGAACTCACATAACAAATGTTGAGGAGGATGTGGAGAAAAGGGAATCCTCCTCCTGTTAGTGGGAATATAAATTGGTGCAGACACTATGGAAAACAGTATAGAGGTTTCTATAAAAATTAAAAATAGAACTACCAAATGTCCCAGCAATGCCACTACTGTGTATATATTTGGAAAATAATGAAAACTTTACTAATTAAAAAGGATACATGGACCCCAATGTTCATAGCAGCATTATTGACAATTGCCAAGATATGGAAGCAACCCAAGTGTCCCATCAATAGATGAATGGATAAATAAACAACCCAAGTGTCACATTAACAGATTAATGGAATACTACTCAGCCATAAAGAATGAAATAATCCATTTGCTGCAACATGGATGGACCTAGAGGATAACACTAAGTGAAATAGGTCAGAAAGAGAAACACAAATGCTGTATAATACCATTTATATTTGGAATCTAAAAAATAAAACAAATTAGTGAATATAATAAAAAGAAACAGACTCATGGATATAGAGAACAAACTAGTGGTTACCAATGTGGAGAGGGAAGGAGGAGGGGCAAAGTGAGGTAGGGGGTTAAGAGATACAAACTACTATGTATAAAATAACCTATAGGAATATGTTGTACAGTAAAGGAAAATAACCACTATTTTATAACTTTAAATTGACTACAATTTATAATAATATTGAACCGCTATGTGTATATCTGTGACTAATATTATATTGCTAATCAACTAGATGTTAATAAAAAAGATGCTTAGTATTAATAGTCATTAGGAAATGCAAATTAAAACTATAATAAGATTTTTTAAAACTATAAATGGTTTCTGGAAACTCGCTTTGCATTATAAGGCCCAAAAATTGTGCCACTCTCAAACAAAAATAAAACTTATTTAAGGGAATGAACTGCTTAAAGCTTAGAATTTAAGATTAAACCCACAAAGTATAAAAGCATGCATTATGTACAATAGTTTCACATATGTGATATAAGATTGAACTATATAAAGCAGTTCCTGAATGCCAGTCTGCATTGCATCACAACACCTGGAGATTCATACTAAACATGCAATGGCACCTGGAGTGGCTCATTCAGTCCATGAAAATTGTTATTTTTAACAACTGCCCCAGATAATTGCAATGTATTACTGCATTAGATAATGTTCATCTAATAATGTTCTTTTCTTCTGATGCAGAATCAGTCAATAATGTCCTGTGTTACCACACACTTCATGATTCATTAATATTCTGTTTCTCTTTCTCTCTCATACACATGGATACACACATGCACATACTTCTATCCTGATAATGGAAGTAATAGCAGATTAACATTTTACTGAGCATCAGAAAACCTAGGTTATGGTCCCATCTCTGCCACATACTAGCTCTGTTATGTTGGATAAGCTATTAGCAGTCTCTTACCTTCAGATCCCTCATAAACAAAACAGTCTGTACTACTAAGTCCAATTGTGTGCTGGTGAAAAAAAAACCAAAAAAACAAAAAACCTTGATTTGTAGTGTTTGTAGCATCTGCCAGTTTCCATGGGAGAAAGAATTTCAGCCACCATGGCCACTGTCAAGCTATCAAAGTGATGTCCCACAGCACCAATTTGTGAGAGCAGACTGCGTGCATCTCTTCCCAACTGGCTCCAGCTCACCACTGACTAGATCCTTTCTAATTTTAAACTTTTATATTCCATTTTGTGCAATTATTGAATTACTAATGTTAGCACCTTCTCTTTAAAGAAAAGGAAAGTCAGTCATTGGTGCTGTGGGAAAGAGCCCGAGCTTTGTAGTTAGATAGACATTTAAGCTACAGCTCTACCATTTAGAGCTATGTGACTTTCGACAAGATAATTAATTTATGGGCCCTGGTTTCCTCCTTTGGAAGACAAATTAACAAAACGTTCCTTTTTTTAGTGAAGGGTAAGGAGTTAATGTATGTAGAATGTCGACCACACTGTTTGGTATCTCTAATATGCAAATAGGTTAACTCAGAAAAGAGAAAGCAAAGCAAAAGCAGTCATAGCATTTGAAACACTAGCACCAGGCTGAAAAGTATTTCATTGTATGAATATACTGCATTTTCTTTATCCATGGATGGATCTGGAAGACACTGTGTTAAGTGAATTGAGTCTTAGAAGGACAAATCCTGCATGATTCCACTTATATGGCATATCCAAAATAGTCAAGCACAAAGAAGCAGAGAATAGAATGGTGGTTGCCAGAGGCTGGAGGAGGAGGAGGTGGGGAGTTGCCGCTCAACAAGTAGAAAGTTACATTTGTACAAGGTGAATAACTTCTAGAGATCTGTGGTACAGCATTCTACCAATAGTTAACAATATTGCATTATAAGAGTACAATACTGTATTGTTAAGAGGGTAGATCTCATGCTAAGTGTTCTTATGCCACATAAAAGAGCAAAGAGACATCTTGAAATCTTCTGAAGATGATAGATATGTTTATTCCTTTGTTTATGGTGATTGTATCACAGGTATGTGCATATGTCCAAACTCGCCAAAATGTATACATTAAATATGATAACTTTTTGTATAGTAACTATACTTTAATAAAGTTTAAAAAACACAAGGACTCAGCAGGAAAAAATGTCCAAAAGAAAAATATGAAAGAGAACTGGCTCACAATAAAACCTAAGGTTAATATTAACAGTTACTGGTTTATTGAGAGCCTGCCATGTTCTTAGAGTTAAGAACTTTACATGGATTATCAGATTTTAAAAGCATAGAAAGCTACAAGTGTTAAAAATTGAACTGTCTCTTTAAAAACATGATTTCAATGTCTTAAAAGCTAGTTTCAGATTTGAACTTTTAAGCAGGACAATTTTCAGGAGGATGAATCTAGAGAGGAACAAGGAAATGAAACCAATTGAACCGTAGTCCAGATATTTGTACTTTGTATTCAAAACAATTCATTTGCAAAGTAATTCAGTGGACATCCACTATATGCAAGATACTGAACAAAGCAATGGAGAGGGGAAAATAGATGTAAATTTGAATAATACAAGGCCTTTCTTAGTGAAAGACAAGCTCAGGCATAAATCACATTGATTTAAGGCTGACTCAAACCACCTCTTCTCATGGTCCCTTAGACTGGCTGGGTCTGAAACCGTTCACCTGGCCCTCTTATTCCAGTCTTTTGTTCTAAACACAGTGTGCTTTCTTTCAAAACTACATGAGGCATGTTTCAATGGATGTGTAGTGAAAAGACATCATGGTTGAAAACCCTATTCTTATTCTATCAGCTATTGCAGCTGGGGCAAATTCCATCACTTTTATTTCCAGACTTTGTTTCATACTCGGGGCTCAATAGATATTAGCTATTGTTTTGGTAACTTAATCAAGTAAGTTGACACTAGCTCCTGTAATAAGCAAATCCTAGTACATCTGATGGCTTAAACCTGATAGAAGCTTACTCACATTAAATTCCAAAACAGGTCTTTCTAATTAACCAGTGGTTCTCTTTCACACGGTGATTCAGGGATCTAGCATCCTTTATTCTAATGAATCTACCATTCTCAATAAATGCCTTCCAAGGTCATCAGCCTTTGTTGCTTCAATCAGGAGAGACAGAATTAAGACAATCAAGTGAGAAAGATTTTAGGGACCAGTCCTGGAAGGGGCACATATGATTTTCTATCAGAATCCATTGGCTGGAACTCAGTCATATCACTATACTGACTCCATGGTGGAGGGGAGGGCTGGCAAATGTGGAAAAAAGAAGAAATGTTTTGGTGAATACTGAATCAGTCTCTACCACAGAAATGAAGTGACTCTTTTTTATTCTACTCTGAAGATCTCATTGAACATAACATCATGTGGTGTCAAGTCTATATATTCACTTACTTATCAATCGATATTAACAGTACCAGAAACTTTCTAGGTGGCATAGTTTCTTTTGGATATGAGTTTTCAAGACAGAGGGTTAGAAACAATCTTTCTCTCCTGCCATTGCCCTTGATGATTGTCTAACACTTGTTTCTGCCTCATATGCTGTTCATCAGCTTCTATTGCATGGTACTCCAGTTTGCGTGGTCTATGCGGAGCTGGAATGTTAACAATAAAACAAAACTGAGAAACAAGCTAGACATCAAGAGTTAGAAATAAATCATGAATCAGTATTGATTTTATAGAAATGCCGAAGGCAAGACAAATGTCAGAAACTTAGAGAGACAAAAATTAAGAATTTGCAAGTATGAAGAGTGGACAAAACCAGGCACCATATCTCAGGAAAATAATTAGAGAGAAGAGTATTTGCAGAAACTATCCAGTGTCTCAGAGGCAGAGCCAGAACAGAGCATTATTTTCATAAAGCAAAAGCAAAACACAACCAGAAGGATTAGCAGATTTGTTAGTATTCAGTTTCCTGGGGGTTCATTCTCATAACACTTTCCACTTTATTCATATGAATCATTACAATTTGTATTTTACATGTATTGTTGGATTATTTGTTTAATGGATATATTTCCAATTAGCCTGAAACCATATGAAGGAGAGAACTTTATATTCATTAATACTGAGCATAGTGCTTGACACATAGTAGCAACTGCTCAATAACTTGGATGGATGGATGGATGGAAACAGCTCTATTATTACCTTACTTCAACTAAAAATTGAGAGACCTAGAAGGTATCTCAATCTTTACAATTTCTTTCTACTTAAAAATGTGTTTTTCTCTTGTCTCCACTTTCGTCTCCTATTTCATTTCCCATAACTTACAGCTTTGTTTATTCCCCTTCATAGGCTTCTCTTTGTCTGCTCATCTCCAGTTAGTGGCTCTGATCTTAGGCCACTATTCATGTGTTATCTATGCTTTCCTGAGATGGTCTTCTCCAACCCAATCAGCTGTTTATGACTCTGATGACTCCTTACACTTATTATCCAAAACCTTGCCCTAAAATTTCAGATGTGAACTGATGGGCATCTTCATTTTGAGTCTCAAAGGAACATTTCATGCAAAGATGGGCTCAATAAAGGACAGGACAGAAATGGTATGGACCTAACAGAAGCAAAAGATATCAAGAAGAGGTAGCAAGAATACACAGAAGAACTATGTAAAAAAGGTCTCAGTGATCCATAAAATCACTATGGTGTGATCACTTACCTACAGCCAGACATCCTGGAGTGTGAACTCAAGTGGTCCTTAGGAAACATTACTATGGACACAGTTAGTGGAGGTGATGGAATTCCAGCTGAGCTAATTAAAAATCCTAAAAGATGATTCTGTTAAAGTGCTGCATTCAATATATCACCAAATTTGGAAAATTCAGAAATGGCCATAAGACTGGTAACCATTAGTTCTCATTCCAATCCCAAAGAAGGGCAATGCCAAAGAATGTTTGAACTATTGCACAATTGTACTCATTTCACATGCTAGTAAGGTAATGCTCAAAATCCTTCAAGCTAGGTTTCAGCAGTATGTGAACCGAGAACTTCCAGATGTACAAGCTGGATTTAAAAAAGGCAGAGGAACCAGAGATCAAATTGCCAACATCCGTTGGATCATAGAAAAAGCAAGAGAATTCCAGAAAAACATCTACTTCTGCTTCATTGACTATGTTAAAGCCTTTGACTGTGTAGATCACAACAAACTGTGGAAAATTCTTAAAGAGATGGGAATACCAGACCACCTTACCTGTCTCCTGAGAAACCTGTATGCAGGTCAAGAAGTAACAGTTAGAACTGGACATGGAACAATGAACTGGTTCAAAATTGGGAAAGGAGTACATCAAGGTTGTATATTGTCACCCTGCTTATTTCAACTTATATGCAGAGTACATCATGAGAAATGCTGGGCTGGATGAAGCACAAGCTGGAATCAAGATTGCCGGGAGAAATATCAATAACCTCAGATATGCAGATGACACCACCCTTATGGCAGAAAGCAAAGAAGAACTAAAGAGTCTCTTGATGAGGGTGAAAGAGGAGAGTGAAAAATCTGGCTTAAAACTCAACATTCAAAAAACAAAGATCATGGCATCTGGTCCCATCACTTCATGGCAAATAGAAGGGGAAACAATGGAAACAGTGACAGACTTTCTTTTCTTGGGCTCCAAAATCACTAAAAAAAATAAATAAATAAAAATTAAAAAATAAAAAACAAAACAAAACAAAAAACAAAATCACTGCAGATGGTGACTGCAGCCATGAAATTAAAAGATGGTTGCTCCTTGGAAGAAAAACTATGACAAACCTAGACAGTGTATTAAAAAACAGAGACATTACTTTGCAGACAAAAGTCTGTCTAGTCAAAGCTATGGTTTTTCCAGTAGTCATGTACGATGTGACAGTTGGATCACAAAGAAGGCTGAGCACGGAAGAATTGATGCTTTCAAACTGTGGTGCTGGAGAAGACTCTTGAGGGTCCCTTGGACAGCAAGAGATCAAACCAGTCAATCCTAAAGAAAATCAAGCCTGAATATTCATTGAAAGGACTGATGCTGAAGCTCCAATACTTTAGTCACCTGATGAGAAGAGCTGACTCATTGGAAAAGACCCTGGAGCTGGGGAAGATTGAGGGCAGGAGGAGAAAGAGTGACAGAGGATGAGATGGTTGGATGGCTATCATCGACTCAATGGACATGAGTTTGAGCAGACTCCTGGAGATAGTGAAGGACAGAGAAGCCTGGTGTGCTGCAGTTGGACACAACTGAGTGACTGAACAACAACAAAAACAGCAACAAACTAATCATATTTTCTTGAAAATTTGCTTCTATTCTTGTGTTCTCATCTGTGTTTTTATATGTGGAAGTGTGTTGCCCCCCTGTCCAAAAAGCTATCATAGCACTCAGAACATTCTATCAAAGATTTTCCTCCTCCTATAAACAGTTAATAACTTTTAGAACAAGAAATGGTTTCTAATTTATCTTTGTGCTCTCAAGATCAAGCATGGTATATAACATAGAGCTGGTATTTGCTGAAGCAAGCTCATATATGTATATTATAGTTACCCTTCCACATTCCTTAACTTGACCCCCTGAAGCTATATTTGACTTCTATCAGTTTTGTGATTATGACAGTCAATTAACCACAAAATGCCATGGATTCCACCTCTAAAGCATCTTACGGGCCCAACCTTTCCAATCATTTTGCTCTTATCCAGAGTCCTTCACCTAAATTATTGTAATGGCCTCTTAACTACTGTGATTAGATATGATTTTGTCTTAGTAATATAACCTACAAAAATCCTCCTTTCCTTCACTCCTATTTAATAGATGTTTACTGAATGACTACTATTTACTATGGAGTTTTGTAGACACTGAAGATATGATGGTGAACAAGACCAGAATACCTTCTCAAGGAGTTTTTTGGTTTGACTGGGAGAGAAGTAAAATTAATCAACAGCCAAATATACCATATATTAAATTTTTTTTTCCAGTCTTCATTTCAGTTCAGTCACTCAGTCGTGTCTGACTCTTTGCCACCCCATGGACTGTAGCACGCCAGGCTTCCCTGTCTGTCACCAGCTCCCGGAGCTTGCTCAAACTCATGTCCATCAAGTCAGTGATGCCATCCAACCATCTTATCCTCTGCCATCCCCTTCTCCTGCCTTCAATCTTTCCCAGCATCAGGGTCTTTTCCAATGAGTCAGTTCTTTGCATCAGGTGGCCAAAGGTCCACGTTATTTCCAGCCTTCAGTTTAGTTCAGTCGCTCAGCCATGTCTGACTCTTTGCAACCCCATGGACTGCAGCACACCAGGCCTCCCTGTCCATCACCACTCCCGGAGCTTGCTCAAACTCATGTCCATCAAGTCAATGATGCCATCCAACCATCTCATCCTCTGTCATTCCCTTCTCCTCCTGCCTTCAATCTTTCCCAGCATCAGGGTCTTTTCAAATGAGTCAGTTCTTTGCATCAGGTGGCCAAAGTATTGGAGTTTCAGCTTCAGCATCAGTCCTTCCAATGAATATTCAGGACTGATTTCCTTTAAGATGATGGACTGGTTGGATCTCCTTATTGAGATATAATTGACATATAACCTTATGTATGTTTAAGGCATACAACATGATGATTTGATATTGTTATATATTGTGAAATGATGACCACAATAATGTCAGTTAACACATGCATCACCATACATAGTTACCAAGTTTAGTGAAAGGTTAACTATAGTCACTATGCTGCATATTAGATCCCCAGAACTTATTCATCTTGTGAATGGAAGTGTGCACTCTTTGCCCATTTTCACCAATTTCCCCCATTCTCCCACCACTGGCAACCAGGATACTCTCTGTTTCTATGTCTAGTTTTAAGATTTCACATATAAGTGAGATCACACAGAATTTATCTTCCTCTAGTTTGTTTCACTTAGTGTTAATATCCTCAATTTTCATCCATGTTGACCCAAACGACAGAATTATCCTCTGAATAATATTTTTTATGTCTGACTAATATTCCATTGTATATATTATACTATTTAAAAAAATCTATTCATCCACTGATGGACGCTTAGGTTGTTTCCATAGTCTGGATACAGTGTATAATACTGCTATGAACATGACGGGGGTGGGGGGTGGGGGGAGGTAGAGATATCTCTTCCAGATAATTGTCTCATTTCTTTGAGATAGCTACCCAGAACTGGGAGTGCTGGATCATGTCGTTGTTCTATTATTAATTTATTGAGAGGAACCTCCATACTGATTTCCATAGTGGCTGCACCAATTTACATTCCCACCAACAGTGCACAAGAGTTCCTTTTCTCCACATACTTACTTTTTTAAAAAAAAATTCTCAATATGGAGATTTAGTTTATTACAATGATCATATGTCATGTTTATTTTAGTACCTTTAATGGCTACAAATTCATTCTTCAAGGACTTCTTTTTTTAATTTTTTTAAACTTTACAATATTGTACTGGTTTTGCCATACACTGACATGAATCCGCCATGGGTGCACATGTGTTCCCCATCCTGAAACCCCCTCCCACCTCCCTCCCCATCCCATCCCTCTGGGTCATCCCAGTGCACCAGCCCCGAACACCCTGTATCATGCATCGAACTTGAACTGGCAATTCGCTTCACATATGATAATATACATGTTTCAATGCCATTCTCCCAAACCCTCCCACACTCGCCCTCTCCCACAGAATCCAAAAGACTGTTCTATACATTTGTGTCTCTTTTGCTGTCTCGCAAACAAGGTTGTTACTATCTTTCTAAATTCTATATATATGCATTAGTATACTGTATTGGTGTTTTTCTTTCTGGCTTATTTCACTCTGTATAATAGACTCCAGATTCATCCATCTCATTAGAACTGATTTCAAATGTATTCTTTTTAATGGCTGAGTAATATTCCATTGTGTATATGTACCACAACTTTCTTATCCATTCATCTGCTGATGGACATCTAGGTTGCTTCCATGTCCTGGCTATTATAAACAGTGCTGTGATGAACATTGGGGTACACGTGTCTCTTTCAGTTCTGGTTTCCTCAGGGTGTATGCCCAGGAGTGGGATTGCTGGGTCATATGGCAGTTCTATTTCCAATTTTTTAAGGAATCCCCACACTGTTCTCCATAGTGGCTGTACTAGCTTGCATTCCCACCAACAGTGTAAGAGGCTTGCCTTTTCTCCACACCCTCTCCAGCATTTTATCACTTATAGACTTTTGGATAACAGCCATTCTGACTGACGTGTAATGGTACCTCATTGTGGTTTTGATTTGCATTTCTCTGATAATGAGTGATGTTGAACATCTTTTCATGTGTTTTTTTAGCCATCTGTATGTCTTCTTTGGAGAAATGTCTGTTTAGTTCTTTGGCCCATTTTTTGATTGGGTCTTTTATTTTTCTGGAATTGAGCTGCAGGAGCTGCTTGTATATTTTTGAGATTAGTTCATTGTCTGTTGCTTCGTTTGCTATTATTTTCTCCCATTCTGAAGGCTGTCTTTTCACCTTGCATATAGTTTCCTTTGTTGTGCAAAAACTTTTAAGTTTAATTAGGTCCCATTTGTTTATTTTTGCTTTTATTTCCAATATTCTGGGAGGTGGGTCATAGAGGATCCTGCTGTGATTTATGTCGGAGAGTGTTTTGCCTATGTTTTCCTCTAGGAGTTTTATAGTTTCTGGTCTTACATTTAGATCTTTAATCAATTTTGAGTTTATTTTTGTGTTTGGTGTTAGAAAGTGTTCTAGTTTCATTCTTTTACAAGTGGTTGACCAGTTTCCCAGCACCACTTGTTAAAGAGGTTGTCTTTTCTCCATTGTATATTCTTGCCTCCTTTGTCAAAAATAAGGTGCCCATAGGTGTGTGGATTTATCTCTGGGCTTTCTATTTTGTTCCACTGATCTATATTTCTGTCTTTGTGCCAGTTCCACACTGTCTTGATGACTGTAGCTTTGTAGTATAGCCTGAAGTCAGGCAGGTTAATTCCCCCAGTTCCATTCTTCTTTCTCAATATTGCTTTGACCATTCGAGGTTTTTTGTATTTCCATACAAATTGTGAAATTATTTGTCCTAGTTCTGTGAAAAATACCATTGTTAGCTTGATAGGGATTGCATTGCATCTATAAATTGCTTTGGTTAGTATACTCATTTTCACTACATTTATTCTTCCAATCCATGAACATGGTCTATTTCTCCATCTGTTTGTGTCCTCTTTGATTTCTTTCACCAGTGTTTTATAGGTTTCTATATATAAGTCTTTTGTTTCTTTAGGTAGATATATTCCTAAGTATTTTATTCTTTTCATTGCAATGGTAAATGGAATTTTTTCCTTAATTTCTTTTACTGTTTTCTCACTGTTAGTGTATAAGGATGCAAGGGATTTCTGTGTGTTAATTTTATATCCTGCAACATTACTGTATTCATTGATTAGCTCTAGTAATTTTCTGGTGGAGTCTTTAGGGTTTTCTATGTAGAGGATCGTGTCTTCTGCAAAGAGTGAGAGTTTTACTTCTTCTTTTCCAATCTGGATTCCTTTTATCTCTTTTTCTGCTCTGATTGCTGTGACCCAAAAACCCAAAACTATGTTGAGTAGTAGTGGTGAGAGTGGGCACCCTTGTCTTGTTTCTGACTTTAGGGGAAGTGCTTTCAATTTTTCACCATTGAAAAAAATGTTTGCTGTGGGTTTGTCATATATAGCTTTTATTATGTTGAGGTATGTTCCTTCTATTCTGCTTTCTCGAGAGTTTTTATTGTAAATGGATGTTGAATTTTGTCAAAGACTTTCACTGCATCTATTTAGATAATCATATGGTTTTTATTTTTCAATTTGTTAATGTGGTGTATTATGTTGACTGATTTGCAGTTATTGAAGAATCATTGCATCCCTGGGATAAAGCCCACTTGGTCATGATATGTGATTTTTAAAATATGTTGTTGGATTCTGTTTGCTAGAATTTTGTTTAGGATTTTTTCATCTATGTTCATCAGTGATATTGGCTTGTAGTTTTATTTTTTTTGTGGCATCTTTGTCTGGTTTTGGGTGATGGTGGCCTCATAGAATGAGTTTGGAAGTTTACCTTCCTCTGGAGTTTTATGGAAGAGTTTGAATAGGATAGGTGTTATCTCCTCTCTAAATTTTTGGTAGAATTCAGCTGTGAAGCCATCTGGTCCTGGGCTTTTGTTTGCGGGAAGATTTCTGATTAAAGTTTCAATTTCTGGGCTTGTGATGGGTCTGTGAAGATTTTCCATTTCCTCCTGGTTCAGTTTGGGAAAGTCGTACTTTTCTAAGAATTTGTCCATTTCTGCCATGTTATCCATTTTATTGGCATATAGTTGCTCATAGTAGTCTCTTATGATACTTTGTATTTCTGTGATGTCAGTTGTGATCTCTCCATTTTCATTTTTAATTTTGTTGATTTGATTTTTCTCCCTTTGTTTCTTGATGAGTCTGGCTAATGGTTTGTCTATTTTATTTATCTTCTCAAAGAACAAGCTTTTGGTTTTGTTGATTTTTGCTATGGTCTCTTTTCTTTCTTTTGCATTTATTTCTGCCATAATTTTTAAGATTTCTTTCCTTCTACTAAGCCTGGGTTTCTTCATTTCTTCCTTCTCAAGTTGCTGGAGGTGTAGAGTTTAGCTATTTATATGATTTTTCTTGTTTCTTGAGGTAAGCCTGTATTGCTATGAACCTTCCCCTTAGCACTGCTTTTATAGTGCCCCATAGGTTTTGGGTTTTTGTGTTTTCATTTTCATTCGTTTATATCCATATTTTGATTTATTTTTTGATTTCTTCTGTGATTTATTGGTTATTCAGCAGCATGTTGTGCAGCCACCATATGTTGGAATTTTTAATAGTTTTTCTCCTGTAATTGACATTTAATCTTACTGCATTGTGGTCAGAAATGATGCTTGGAATGTTTTCAATTTCTTGAATTTACCAAGGCTAGATTTATGGCCCAGGATGTGATCTATCTTTGAGAAGGTTCCATGTGCGTGTGAGAAAAAGGTGAAATATTGTTTTGGGGTGAAATGTCTTATAGATATCAATTAGGTCTAACTGTCTATTGTATCATTTAAAGTTTGTGTTTCCTTGTTAATTTTCTGTTTATTTGATCTATCCATAGGTGTGAGTGGGGTATTAAAGTCACCCACTATTATTGTGTTATTGTTAATTTCCCCTTTCATACTTGTTAGCAATTGCCTTACATATTGTGGTGCACCTATATTGGGTGCACATATATTTTTAATTGTGATTTCTTCTTCTTGGATTGATCCTTTGATCATTATGTAGTGTCCTTCTTTGTCTCTTTTCACAGCCTTTGTTTTAAAGTCTATTTTATCTGATATGAGTATTGCTACTCCTGCTTTCTTTTGGTCTCTTTTTGCATGGAATATTTTTTTCCAGCCCTTCATGCTCAGTCTGTATGTGTCCCTTGTTTCAAGGTGGGTCTCTTGTAGACAACATATGTAGGAATCTTTTTTTTGTATCCATTCAGCCAGTCTTTGTCTTTTGGTTGGGACATTCAACCATTTACATTTAAGGTAATTATTGATAAGTATGATCCTGTTGCCATTTACTTTATTGTTTTGGGTTCGAGTTTATACACCCTTTCTGAATTTCCTGTCTAGAGAAGATCCTTTAGTATTTGTTGGAGAGCTGGTTTGGTGGTGCTGAGTTCTCTCAGTTATTGCTTGTCTGTAAAGCTTTGGATTTCTCCTTCATATTTGAATGAGATCCTTTCCAGGTACAGTAATCTGGGTTGTAAGTTATTTTCTTTCACCACTTTAAGTATGTCTTGCCATTCCCTTCTGGCCTGAAGAGTTTCTATTGAAAGATTAGCTGTTATCCTTATGGGAATCCCCTTGTGTGTTATTTGTTGTTTTTCCCTTGCTGCTTTTAATATTTGTTCTTTGTGTTTGATCTTTGTTAATTTGATTAATATGTGTCTTGGGGTGTTTCGCCTTGGGTTTACCTTGTTTGGGACTCTCTGGGTTTCTTGGACTTAAGTGATTATTTCCTTCCCCATTTTAGGGATGTTTTCAACTATTATCTCCTCAAGTATTCTTTGTAACATTTGTTATTTCTTTCTTTTGGCGGTGCTTCATGGATAGTGGGATCTTAGTTCTCCAGTCGGGGATCAAACCCATGCTCCCTGCAATGGAAGTGCAGATTGTTAACGATTGGACAACCAGGAAAGTCCCCAGAAGTTGTTAATATTTATTTTCTTTTTGATGATGGCCATTCTGACAGATGTGAGGTGATATCTCATTGTGATTTTGATTTGCATTTCTCTAATATTTAGCTATATAGATCATCTTTTCATGTATCTATTGGCCACCTATATGTCCTCTTTGGAAAAAATATCTATTTGGTTTCTCTGACCAATTTTTTAAACAAGATTATTTTTTGCCACTGAGCTGTATGAGTTCCTTAAAGATTTTGGATGGTAGCCCATATTAGATATATGATTTGCAAATATTTTCTCTCACAGTTGACTTTTCATTTTGTTGATCATTTCTTTTTGTGTGCAGGAGCCCTTTAGTTTTATGACATCCTAGTTTATTTTTGCATTTGTTGCTTGTGCTATATCATACATTTTAAACATGTTCAGTGCTAGGAAGAAAAAATAAAGCAGGGTAAGTGGATAGAAATGCCCCTTGAAGTTTGAGTTAGGAGATATTTATATTGATTAGCCAGGTGAGGTGTGTTTGAAGAGGCAGCATTTGAATAAAATACTGGATTCATCAAAAGGTTCATTCTAGTTTTTTCCGCAACAGCTTATAGAAAATCTCGAATGAACTTTTTGGCCAACCCAATAAAAGAATAAATCATGCGAAGTATTCTGGAAAAAAGAAATCAACACAGAGGGAACTGCAACTGTAAATGCCCTTCGTGGGAGGTTACTTCATGTAAGCCATGTGCCTAACATGTAGTGAGCAAGATGTCAGGAATCAGAATGATGTAAGTCTTTGGAGATGGTGGTATATGCATTGAAATTTATTCTAAGCATGATTGTAGTTATTATAAAATTAAGAGCAGTAGAGTGCTATGATTTGATCTAAGCATTCAAAGATGGCTGTGTTCACTGGTGGCTCAGATGGTAAAGCATCTGTCTGCAACGCAGGAGACCCAGGTCCAATCCCTGGGTTGGGAAGATGCCTTGGAGAAGGAAATGGCAGCCCTTTCCAGTACTCTTGCCTGGGAAAACCCATGGATGGAGAAGCCTGGTAGGCCACAGTCCATGGGGTGGCAAAGAGTAGGACACAACTTCACTTTCACTTTTACTTTCAAGGGTGTCTATCCATCAGCCACATACACAATAATACTGAAAAACAGACCACTCTAAAACTCAGGAGCATACAAAATTTAGCATTGTTTTCCTTAAGTGTCTAGATGGAATCTAAAACCCTGAGTGTGGATGAAGTGATTCCCAAATAATCTTCCAGACCCAGATATGGCCAAGTCTGTTTCTGGTGTTTGCAGTGTCATCTCCTACTATGCGTCTCTCAGATCTTTATACTTTATGTGAAAAAAGACTCTTTTCAGAGCCTTGAATTGTGCCTGCATTTGCATACCTCCTCAACTATTTTCATGTTATTCTTTTTACTTGGAATGTTCTTTTTTTCTTTTTTTCCTAGCCGAAATTCTCTTTTTGCAAGACTAAACTCGCAATACATTTTCTCCATGAAGACTTCAACAATACCTATATGTAGAATTGATATTTGATTGAACAGTTGATTTGACATTTACACTCACTGTGAAATGATCACCACTAATCTAGTCACCATCCATCACCCCAAAGTTACACACTCTTTCTTGTGATGAGAACCTTTAAAATCCACTCTCGTAGCAACTTTCAAACATGAAATCCAGTATTATTGACTACTGTCCCCATGCTGTACATTACATCTCCAAGACATACTTATTTTATAACTGAAAGCTTGTACCTCCTGACTCCCTTCACCCATCTTGCCAATCTCCCAACTTCCTTCCCTTCTGGCAGCTATTATATTAATCTACTCTCTGCATTTATGAGTTTTGTTTTGTTTGTTTGTTTTTAGATTTCACATCTATGTGAAATCACGAGGTGTTTGTCTTTCTATGAAGTATTTCACTTAGCATAATACCCTCTAGGTCCATCTATGTTGTCACAAATGGCAAGATTTCATTTTTTCTATGGCTGAATAATATTCCACTTTATGTGTATACAACTTCATCTATTCATCTATTCTTCATCTATTCACCTATTAATGGACACCTAGGTTGTTTCTATATCTTGGCTACTGTAAATAATGCTGCAATTAACCTAGGTAGAGGGGTCTGCTATCTTTTCAAATTGGTATTCTCTTTCTTGTCAAATAAATAACCAGAAGTGTAATTGCTGGATTATATGGTAGCTCTACTTTAATTTTTTGAGAAGCTTCCATACTGTTTTTCATAGTGACTGCACCAATTTACATTTCCACCAATAGTGCACGAAGGTTCCCTTCCCTCCACATCCTTGCCAATATTTGCTTTTTGTTGTCATTTTGATAATAGTCATTCTGACAGGTGTGAAGTGACATCTCATTGTGGTTTTGATTTGCATTTCCCTGATGATTAGTGATGTTGAGCATCTTTTCAAGTGCCTGTTGGCCATCTGTATGTCTCCTTTGGAAAAATACTTATAAAGATCCTCTGCCCATTTTTATTTATTTATTTTTTCCATTTTTAAATTAGATTATACAACCAATAATTTTTCTTCTTCCCTATTATCTTACATATTTAAGTTTTCCTACATAGTCAGCATTCAGGTTGCATGGCATGGAACATAGCATACTTTACTGACAAATTTTTTCAGTTTTATTGGAGTATAATTGACAGATAAAATTGAAAGATATTTAAAATGTACAATATTACACTGAGATTTTTAAGAATATTATTGAAACACTTATAATCTAACATTTCTCTGAATAAAATTAGCCTCTCAGTGAGCAGCTAGTGACTTGGAAAGCAAACTTCTGGGGCCATGTCATAGTGCTAGGAATTACCTTCTCTTTGGGGAAGGGGGTATTGAGCCATCTGTTCCAGTTTAGCAGTGAAAGAAGAACATAGGTAAGAAGGCCGCTTTGAAGAAGGGAATGATTGCTTGACAATACAAGTTGTGAAAGATGTATTTTAAAAGACGTTTCAAGACAAGTGGAAATTTTCTTCACTTCACTTAAGTCGCTGAGTTGTGACTGACTTTTTGCGACCCCATGGACTGCAGCATGCCAAGCTTCCCTGTCCATCACCAACTCCCAGAGCTTACTCAAACTCATGTTCATAGAGTCCATCCTGCCATCCAAACATATCATCCTTTGTTATCCCCTTCTCCCCCTGCCTTCAATCTTTCCCAGCATCAGGGTCTTTCCAATGAGTCAGTACTTCCCATCAGGTGGCCAAAGTATTGGAGTTTCAGCTTCAGCATCAGTCTGTCCAATGAATATTCAGGACTGATTTCCTTTAGGACTGACTGATTGGATCTCCTTGCAGTACAAGGGACTCTCAAGAGTCTTCTCCAACACCACAGTTCAAAAGCAGCAATTCCTCAGCTCTCAGCTTTCTTTCTTTTTTTCTCCTTATGCAAGAATTTTATTTTTATTTATTTTTTTATTTTTCCCATTTATTTTTATTAGTTGGAGGCTAATTACTTTACAATATTGTAGTTGTTTTTTATAGTCCAACTCTCACATACATACGTGACTACTGGAAAAACCATGACTTTGACTAGATGGACCTTTGCTGGCAAAGTAACGTCTCTGCTTTTTGATATGCTGTCTAGGTTGGCCATAGCTTTTCTTCCAAGGAGCAAGTTGCTTTTAATTACATGCCTGTCTTCACCATCTACAGTGATTTTGGAGTCCAAAAAGTAAAGTCTATCACTGTTTCCATTGTTTCCACATCTATTTGCCATGAAGTAATGGGGGTTGAACGGTTCTACGAAGACCTACAAGACCTTCTAGAACTAACACCCTAAAATGTCCTTTCATTATAGGGGACTGGAATGCAAAGAGATACCTGGAATAACAGGCAAATTTGGCCTTGGAGTACAAAATGAAGCAGGGCAAAGGCTAACAGTTTTGCCAAGAGAATGCACTTCATAACAAACACCCTCTTCCAACAACACAAGAGAAGACTCTACACATGGACATCACCAGATGGTCAATACTGAAATTAGACTGATTATATTATTTGCAGCCAAAATGGAGAAGCTCTATACAGTTAGCAAAAAGCAGATTGGGAGCTGACTGTGGCTCAGATCATGAACTCCTTATTGCTAAATTCAGACTTAAATTGAATAAATTAGGGAAAACCTCTAGACCATTCAGGTATGACCTAAACCAAATCCCTTACAATTATACAATGGAAGTGACAAATAGATTTAAGGGATTAGATCTCATAGACAGAGGGCCTGAAGAACAATGAAGAACTATGGAGGGAAGTTCATAACCTTGTACAGGAGGCAGAGATCCAGAACATTCCCAAGAAAAAGAAATACAAAAAGGCAAAATGTCTGTCTGAGGAGGTCTTACAAATAGCTGTGAAAAGAAGAAAAGTGAAAAGCAAAGGAAAAAAGGAAAGATATACCCATTTGAATGCAGAGTTCCAAAGAATAGCAAGGAGAGATAAGAAAGCCTCCCTCAGTGATCAGTGCAAAGAAATAGAGGAAAACAGTAGAATGGGAAAGACTAGAGATCTCTTCAAGAAAATTAGAGATACAAAGGGAACATTTCATGCAAAGACAGGCTCAATAAAGGACAGAAATTGTATGGACCTAACAGAAGCAGAAGATATTAAGAAGAGGTGGCAAGAATACACAGAAGAACTATATAAAAAGATCTTCATGACCCAGATAACCACAATGATATGGTCACTCACCTAGAGCCAGACATTCTGGAATGTGAAGTCAAGTTGGCCTTAGGAAGCATCACTACAAACAAAGCTAGTGGAGGTGATGGAATCCAGTTGAGCTATTTCAAATCCTAAAAGATGATGCTGTGAAAGTGCTGCATTCAGTATGTGAGCAAATTTGAAAGTGGCAGTGGCCACAGGACTGGAAAAGGTCAGTTTTCATTCCAATCCCAAGGAAAGGCATTGCCAAAGAATGCTCAAACTACCACACAGTTGCACTCATCTCACACCCTAGTAAGGTAATGTTGAAAATTCATCAAGCCAGGCTTCAACAGTACATGAACCATGAACTTCCAGATGTTCAAGCTGCTTTTAGATAAGGCAGAGGTACCAGAGATCAAATTGCAAACATCCTTTGGATTTTTGAAAAAGCAAGAGAGTTCCAGAAAAACATCTATTAACATCTATTTCTGCTTTATTGACTATGCCAAAGCCTT
The DNA here is from genome assembly GCF_023699985.2 of Odocoileus virginianus. Classification (NCBI taxonomy): domain Eukaryota; kingdom Metazoa; phylum Chordata; class Mammalia; order Artiodactyla; family Cervidae; genus Odocoileus; species Odocoileus virginianus. Next base: position 3,723,614 of record NW_027224269.1, read on the forward strand.
TGACTGTGTGGATCACCACACACTGTGGGAAATTCTTAAAAAAGATTGGAATACCAGACCACCTGACCTGCCTCTTGAGAAATCTGTCAAGAAGCAAGAGTTAGAACTGGACATGGAACAACAGACTGGTTCCAAATAGGGAAAGGAGAACGTCAAGCATGTATATTGTCACCCTGCTTATTTAACTTATATGCAGAGTACCTCATGAGAAATGCTGGGCTGGATGAAGCACAAGCTGGAATTAAGATTGCTGGGAGAATTATCAATAACCTCAGATATGCAGATGACACCACCCACCACCCTTATGGCAGAAAGTGAAGAGGAACTAAAGAGCTTCTTGATGCAAGTGAAAGAAGAGAATGAAAAAGTTTGCTTAAAAATCAACATTCATAGATGTAAACTACAGGAAAAGAATTTGAAAAATACAAACATATAGAGGCTAAACAAAACACTTCTGAATAACCAACAAATCACAGAAGAAATAAAAAGAATCAAAATATGCATAGAAACGAATGAAAATGAACACACAATAATCCAAAACCTATATGATTCAGTCAAAACAGTGCTAAGGGTAAGGTTCATAACAATACAAGTCTACCTCAAGAAACAGGAGAGAAATCAAATAAATAACCTAACTCTACACCTTAAGCAACTAGAGAAGGAAGAAATTAAAAATCCCAGGCTTAGTAGAAGGAAAGATCACAAAAATTAGGGCAGAAACAAATGCAAAAGAAACAGAAGAGACCATGGCAAATATCAACAAAGCTAAAAGCTGTTTCTTTGACAGGATAAATAAAATAGACAAACCATTAGTCAGACTCATCAAGAAACAAAGGGAGAAGAATCAAATCAACAAAATTAGAAATGAAAATGGAGAGATCACAACAGATAACACAGAAATACAAAGGATTATAAGAGACTACTATCAGCAACTATATGCCAATAAAATGGACAACTTGTAAAAAATAGACAAATTCCTAGAAAAGTTTAACTTGCCAAAACTGAACTAGGAAGAAATAGAAAATCGTCACAGACCCAACACAAGCACAGAAATCGAAACCATAATCAGAAATTTTCCAACAAACAAAAACCCAGGGCCAGATGGCTTCATGGCTGAATTCTACCAAAAATTTAGAGAAGCGCTAACACCTATCTTACTCAAATTCTTCCAGAAAATTCCAGAGGAAGGTAAACTTCCAAACTCACTCTATGAGGCCACCATCACCCTATACCAAATCCAGACAAAGATGCCACAAAAGAAGAAAACTACAGGCCAGTGTCACTGATGAACATAAATGCAAAAATCCTTAACAAAATTCTAGCAAACGGAATCCAATAACATATTAAAAAGATCAATCATCATGACCAAGTGGGCTTTATCCCAGGGATGCAAGGATTCTTCAATATCCACAAATCAATCAGCATAATACACCATGTTAACAAATTGAAAGATAAAAACCATATGATTATCTCAACAGATGCAGAGAAAGACTTTGACAAAATTCAGCATCCATTTATAACAACAACAACAAAAAAAAACCTCCAGAAAGCAGAAATAGAAGAAACATACCTCTACATAATAAAAGCTATATATGACAAACCTACAGCAAACATTATCCTCAATGGTGAAAAACTGAAAGCTTTTCCTCTAAAATCAGGAACAAGACAAGGATGCCCACTCTCACCACTTTTATTCAACATAGTTTTGGAAGTTTGGGCCATAGCAATCAGAGAAGAAAAAGAAATGAAAGGAATCCAGATTGGAAAAGAAGAAGTAAAACTCTCACTCTTTGCAGATGACATGATCCTCTACATAGAAAACCCTAAAGATTTCACCAGAAAATTGCTAGAGCTAGTTAATGAATACAGGAAAGTTGCAGGATATAAAATTAACACACACAATTCCCTCACATTCCTATACACTAACAATGAGAAAACAGAATGTGAAAATAAGGAAACAATTCTATTCATCATTGCAATGAAAAGACTAAAATACTCAGGAAAAAATCTACATAAAGAAGCAAATTACCTATATATAGAAAACTGTAAAACACTGATGAAAGAAATCAAAGATGACACAAATAGATGGAGAAATATACCATGTTCATGGATCGGAAGAATCAATATAGTGAAAATGAGTATACTACCCAAAGTAATCTATAGATTCAATGCAATCCCTATCAAGATTCCAACGGTATTTTTCAAAGAATTAGAACAAATTTCACAATTTGTGTGGAACTACAAAAACCTCGAATAGCGAGTGTAATCTTGAGAAAGAAGAAAGTAACTGGAGGAATCAGGCTACCTGACTTCAGGCTATACTACATAGCAACAGTCATCAAGACAGTAAGGTAGTAGAACAAAAACAGACTCATAGATCAATGGAACAAAATAGAAAGTCCAGAGATAAATCCACACACCTATGGATACCTTATCTTTGACAAAGGAAGCAAAAATATACAATAGAGAAAAGACAGTCTCTTTAACAAATGGTGCTGGGAAACTGGTCAACCACTTGTAAAAGAATGAAACTAGAACACTTTCTAACACCATACACAAAAATAAACCCAAAATGAATTAAAGATCTATATGTAAGACCAGAAACTATAAAACTCCTAGAGGAAAACCTAGGCAAAACACTCTCTGACATAAGTCAGCAGGATCCTCTATGATCCACCTCACAGAGTAATGGAAATAAAAGCAAAAATAAACAAATGGGACGTAATTAAACTTAAAAGCTTTTGCACAATGAAGGAAACTATAAGCAAGGTGAAAAGACAGCCTTCAGAATGGGAGAAAATAATAGCTAACGAAGCAACAAAGAACTAATCTCAAAAATATACAAGCGGCTCCTACAGCTCAACTCCAGAAAAATAAGTGTCCCAATCAAAAAATGGGCCAAAGAACTAAACAGACATTTCTCCAAAGAATACATACAGATGGCTAACAAACACATGAAAAGATGTTCAACATCACTTATTATCAGAGAAATGCAAATCAAAACCACAATGAGGTACCATCTCATGCCAGTCAGAATGGCTGCTATCAAAAAGTCTACAAACAATAAATGCTGGAGAGGGTGCAGAGAAAAAGGAACCCTCTTACACTGTTGGCAGGAATGCAAACTAATACAGCCATTATGGAGAACAGTGTGGAGATTCCTTAAAAAGCTGGAAATAGAACTGCCATAAAACCCAGCAACCCCACACTGCTGGGCATACACACCAAGGAAACCAGAATTGAAAGAGACACGTGTACCCTAATATTCAGCACAGCACTGTTTACAATAACCAGGATATGGAAGCAACCTAGATGTCCATCAGCAGACGAATGGATAAGAAAGCTGTCATACATATACAGAATGGGATATTACTCAGCCATTAAAAAGAATGCATTTGAATCAGTTCTAATGAGGTGGATGAAACTGGAGCCTATTATACAGAGCGAAGTAAGTCAGAAAGAAAAACACCAATACAGTATATTAACACATATATATGGAATTTAGAAAGATGGTAATGATGACCCCATATGAGAAACAGCAAAAGAGACACAGATGTAAATAACAGACTTTTGGACTCTGTGGGAGAAGGCAAGGGTGGGTTTATTTGAGAGAATAGCATTGAAATTTGTATATTACCATATGTGAAATATGTCACCAGTCCAGGTTCAGTGCATGAGGCAGGGTGCTCCGGGCTGGTGCCCTGGGATGACCCTGAGAGATGGGATAGGGAGGAGGTGGGAGGGAGGGTCAGGATGGGGAACACATGTACACCCATGGCTGATTCATGTGAATGTATGGCAAAACCACCACAATATTGTAAAGTAATTAGCCTCCAATTAAAATAAAAATAAATAAAAAATAAAAAAAACTCAACATTCAAAAAACTAAGATCATGGCATCTGGTTCCATCACTTCATGGCAAATAGATGGGGAAACAGTGGAAACAGTGACAGACTTTATTTTGGGGGCTCCAAAATCACTGCAGATGGTGACTGCAGCCAGCCATGAAATTAAAAGACGCTTACTCCTTGGAATAAAAGTTATGACCGACCTAGATAGCATATTAAAAAGCAGACATTTCTTTGCCATCAAAGGTTCATGTAGTCAAGGCTATGTTTTTTCCAGTAGTCATGTATGGATGTGAGAGTTGGACTGTAAAGAAAGTTGAGCATCAAAGAATTGATGCTTTTGAACTGTGGTGCTGGAGAAGACTCTTGAGAGTCCCTTGGACTGCAAGGAGATTCAACCAGTCAGTCCTAAAGGAAATCAGTCCTGAATATTCATTGGAAGGACTGATGTTGAAGCTGAAACTCCAATACTTTGACCACCTGATGGGAAGAGCTGACTCATTTGAAAAGACCCTAATGCTGGGAAAGATTGAAGGTAGAGGAGAAGGGGACGACAGAGGATGAGATGGTTGGATGGCATCACTGACTCAATGGACATGCTGCTGCTGCTGCTAAGTTGCTTCAGTCGTGTCTGACTCTGTGCGACCCCATAGAGGCAGCCCACCAGGCTCCACCGTCCGTGGGATTCTCCAGGCAAGAACACTGGAGTAGGTTGCCATTTCCTTCTCCAATGCATGAAAGTGGAAAATGAAAGTGAAGTCACTCAGTTGTGTCCAACTCCTAGCGACCCCATGGACTGCAGCCTACCAGGCTCCTCTGTCCATGGGAGTTTCTAGGCAAGAGTACTGTAGTGGGTTGCCAATTGCCTTCTCCGGACTCAGTGGACATGAGTTTGAGTAAATTCTGGGAATTGGTGATGGACAGGGAGGCCTGGTGTGTTGCATTCCATGGGGAAGCAAGGAGTTGGACTCGACTGAGCAACTGAACTGAAGTGAAGGTGATATTTCATGCAAATGGGCACAATAAAGAAATTCTTTAGCTGAAATAAAATGCTAAATTTAAATTATAATGTAAACTTGCTCCGGAGTATTTTGGTTGTTTTTTTGCTGGTTTAAGTAAACGTGCGTGGACTTTATTCAAAATGTAAAATTGATTTCATACTGATGTTTATTTTTACTGAGTTATTTTGCAATGAAGAGGAGAAAACACTGCACAGGCAGGCAAGACAACTAACTTCTTGTTCCAGCAATGCCATGAAGCATTATATGATATTGGACAAATTAGTTATATATTTATTTTCATCTATCCATCCAGTCATTCGTAAGTACATACACTATATGTGTGCTCAGTCACTCAGTCATCTCTGACTCTCTGCAATTCCATGGATTGTAATCCACCAGGCTTCTCTGTCCATGGGATTATCCTGGTAAGAATACTGGAGTGGGTTGCCATGCCCTCCTCCAAGGGATCTTCCTGACCAGGGATCAAACCCGTGTTTCCTGTGTCTCCTGCATTGGCAGACAGATTCTTTACCACTGAACCACTTGGGAAGCCCTACCTACACTGTATGGTATTAGTAACAACAATGCTGCGGAAACTGCATTGCTTACAAACCTTTTGTTTGTACTCAGTTTAAGCAAGAAGGGAGACATTATTATCAGAATACTAGCGAGTCTCATGCAGCAAAGGTAGAAGAACAAATCACCAGGACTTGGCTATGAAAAGCAAAGGGCAATGAAAACCTGTCTCTTGTTCTTGAGATTCCCAATATGAGAAAAATCAGCCACGACAACAGAATAGACAAATCAGAAACAGTATATACTTGACAGGGCTAAAAGGGAAGTTATGCATTTAGGTAAGACAAGGCTGGGGACTTTCCTGATGGTCCAGTGGTTAAGACTTTGCCTTCAAATGCAGGGGTACTGGTTCGATCCCTGGTCAGGAAGCTAAGATCTTGCAGGTGTCAGGGCCAAAAAAACAAAACAGGAAACGGAAGCAAAACCCTAACAAATTCAATAAGACTTTAAAAATGGTCTACATCAAAAACATCTTTTAAAAAAATAGTCAAGACAAGGCTGAAGGCAAAATGTGGGAGAAGATATTCTATTTCATGCAAATGGTTAACCAAAAGAGAGAAGAGGTAGGCATACTTATAAGACACAAAGTATACCCTAAGTAAAAAGCTATCTCAAGAGACAAATAAGGACATTATGTAATGATAAAAGTTTAACTCACCAGGAAAATATAACAAGGATCAGGGTTGGGTCATATAAAACAATGTAGTAGGTAAGATTCCCTGGTGGCTCAGATGGCAAAGAATCTGCCTGCAATGCGGGAGACCCAGGTTCAGTCCCTGGGTTGGGAAGATCCCCTGGAGGAGGCATGGCAACCCACTCCAGTATTCTTGCCTGGAGAAATCCCATGGACAGAGGAGCCTGGCAGGCTACAGTCTGTGGGGTTCCAAAGAGTCAGACATGACTGAGTGGCTAAGCAGAAACACAGTAAGTAGGGTCGTAAATAGGGTGGGGATAAGAACCTAGCAAAAATGGACTCCCAAGGGCCTTAAAGTTCTGGTGATACATGAGGTTTGGATGTGTCTTCTTGACAGTTTAGCTCCACCTCCTAATGGAAAGATGGAATCAACATTGAGATGGGGAAGATTGTAAGAGAAATGGAATTGGAAGAGGAGTGGATATTTGAATGGGAATAAGTTTAGTCTAGGATATGTTTAGTTTGGGATGTCTATAAGACATGTAATTGGAGATGATGATTGGGCATTTAGATGTATTGGAGTTCAGGAGAAATGATGCAGGCTGGAAATATTTTTTGATGGGTTACAAAATAGATGGCAATCAAATTCACAAAACTGGATGATATTGCCTAGAGAGTTAGTGTATACAGAAGACAGACAATGCCCAAGAACTTAGCCTCATAGCATCTCAACATTTGGAGGTTAGAAAAAGTTTAAGGAACCAAGAAAAAAGACAAAGAATGAGTGACTAGCCAGTGGGGTAGAAAGGAAATTTAAGTGTGTGTGGGATCTTTGAAGCTATGTGAAGGAATTGTCTCAGGATAAGTAATCAGCTATGTCAAATCCTGCTGCAATAATACATGGACCAAGAAATGATCATCAGATTAGCAATGCCATTGGTGACCCTGACAAAGCAAGTCTAGGTGGAATAGTAAGGGCAAAAGCCTGTTTGGAATGGTTAAAGAGAGAATCAGAACAGAGAAGTTGGAGATAGTAGTAACAAATCTGAGGTTTTGTCTCATTTTGTTTAAGGGAATGCCAGTAATTGGAGTAAAAAGTGGAGGCAAATGAGGGGTAGTTATTCTTCTATATTTTTTCTAATATAAGAGAAATCAAAGCATAGTTGTATGCCCATTGGAAAGATCCAATGCAGGAGGTGGGATATTGATGATGCAAGGGAGAGAGAGAAACAAAGTCCTTGAATAAGTGAGAAGGTTGGTGATCATAAGGATGAAGGATGAGAAAAGGAAAGGTGATATTTGAGGTGTGGGTAGAAAGGTGACTGTTATATGCTCCTTTAGCATAGTGGGAAACCGAATGAACTAGGGATGCAGGATATGATTGCTCAGCAGCATTAAGGGCCCACTTGAGGTTTATGGCCATGATTTCAAAGTGAGACTGTGTTTTCTCCAGCTTTGTCTGGATACATTGGAGAAGACAAGCAAATACTCTTTGTGCTCCCTAAAACACTGAGCTGGATTCTTCTCTGTCTGGTGGTTAAGCTTGAAGTATAGGATTGTCGTGGAAAAAAGCTTAGAGCTGTGAACAAAGAAGTTATATCCTTTAACTTCTAAATTAATAAAAGAACACTACAACTCTTATTTAGAAGGGCAGGTTATTTTAATTCTCACCAAGATGGGAATGAAAGGAAGTTCGTTTAACAACTTCCAAAAAGAGAACAGCAAATATATTATTAACATTGTCCTCTTCCTCCCCTCTGGGTGACCCCCCTTTCCTCAATACCAAATAATCCCCTTAACAACCTGGAGCTATTTCTAAATAGAGGGCTTTGACTTGCAACCTCTTTGAAATTCACATTGCATCCAAGATCACAGGTATATCTGGCACTGAGAGCTAAAGAAGGGCAGCAGAGAGAGAACAAAGGAGCCCAAGAAATCAAGAAAGGGCAAAGATCTTTCCCATTCATACAACAGTGGGCAGGGAGGGCTACAGGAAGTAGCCAGGGGCACTATCTAGCTTGCCAGATCCTTCTAAGAAGCCACCCACTGGGATGAAAGGATTTCACTAGAAGTCATGGGGTGAGAGACAAACTTGGGGTAGCAGTTGTGCCTCTGTTGGACCATTGGTATCAGAGAGTTATTGAGGAGTGCCTAGCAGATGCCTGTAAACCATTCATTGTTCCATAAACAATGAACAGTTTTGGACAAGCCTTTGTTTTTTCCATCCTGAATAGAATATACTGAGTGATACAGTCACAGACATCAACAGATGTACACAGCTACATCAGATGGAGGATGCAGAGCCCCATCTGTTTCTAACAACTACCTCCCCTACCTTCTCCCCACTCCTGTACTACCAACCACTTCCAGGAGACTGGCATTGTTAGGAGCTGAATTGGGGATTATACAAGATAAATGGTCATCTGAAGCCAGTTCTGCTCTGAGAGGGAAAAATGTAAAGTTTGATCAGCTTTTGTCAACTTAAGACCTGTGGTGTTCACACTATTCAAAAGAAATATTAACACTCCACATCTCCACATAAGATACAAACCTGCTTCATAATTCTAAAAAATTCATTGGGTGGATCATACATGCTATGTCAACTGCATGAAAATCAAATGCATTCACTAAATGTTTTGTTTTTACATGATTATGTGCACAAAAATCCACTTCCTTTTAAAGGAGTAAAATTGGAACAAAATGCAACATAGACATTTTCAGCCCTGGAAGAGGAAAAACATTATGTAGGAGTTATAATTATAGCTGTCTTGCAATTCTGAAAATGCCTTCATTAAATCCTGAGTATTCTAATATAATAACTCTAACCCATCTTCATATGCATTTCAAATAATTTTCTATACACAGCTGCTTCCTATATGTTGTTTTATAGACAGTTTTTCCAATTAATGAGCTGGGTTTGATCCCTGGTTTGGGAATATTCCCTGGAGAAGGGAATGACAACCCATTCTAGTATTCTTGCCTGGAGAATCCCACAGACAGAGGAGAGCCTGGTGGGCTACAATCCATGGGGTCTCAAAGAGTTGGACACAGCTGAATGATTTTCACTCACTTCACTTCACTTCCAATTAATAATAATTTATCTAATGTTTTGTATTTATATATATAGAAGCTATTGATTTTTTTTTTAATTTGGGGAAGTTTTGAACAAATTGAAGGGGAAATAATATGACATCACATTATGTACACTGCAGTAATAAAGTGACTATGATTATTGTAATGCTTGAAAGCCATACAATTAAAAATTCCATTTAAAAATATTAGTGCTAGATAACACTGTTGAGTGAAAAGAATCTTTCATCTGAAGGTAGTGTTCTAGTGTTTGTGAGAAGCTGGCTGTAAAACTTCAGCTCATTTGTGTCTCATTTGCTTCAGTGATAAAACAAATGAATTGTGCTAAGTAAATTCCAACTTTTCTTCCAGTGCCAAAATTCTAAATTCATTCAACAAATATTTATTGCCTAATGTGTACAAGGCACTGTGCTAGTTGGCACTGATAACATGCTGTGAGTAAAACAGACTTAAAAATTTCTGTCTTCATGAAAAGAAATAATTGTTGGAACATTCTGGACAACAAAGTCTGTCCCTATCCTCCCATCTCTATGTCCTCCACCATTTAAGCCATTTTTTTTTTCAAAGCATGCTTATAAACAAGCCCTTCTAATACTCAAAAGCTTCGAAGACTCTCTATCAATTACAGAATATGTTGCAAATTCTTGAATTGGGCATTCCCTACCCAATGTGCCCTGGCCTAATACTATGTTGATAATCTCATGACTTCAGAGGAAGTGTTAAGTAGAAGGAAAAGAACTGATCCAGGAGTCCAAAGCCCAGGGTTTGGGTCCTAGTGGTGCCATTAGATGGATAACTTTTGGCAAAGCATATAATTCTCTGAGCCTTCTTTTTCTCATTTGTAAAATAAAAATGATACTAACCTAGTTTCAGAGGGCAATATTGCAGCAATAAATCACACTTGATTAAAATATGAAAATACTTTGTAACTAGGTTTGAAATCTGGCGCAACACTTTATTTGCTTTGTGATTTTGAACAAGTTAATGAATATCTCTGAACTCCTTATCTATAAAGTTGGATCAAAATAGCTATTTTTCATGGTTATTATGAGTGCTTAAGGAGGAAGTATAAGGAAAATACTTGACAGTTAATAAGTAAAGAGCTGACCATTGGATAGTAGCTATTATTAAGGTAGTTAGTATTTATTTTAATTTTGCATAAAGAACAAATTGTATAGATAACATATTCTTACTGGTAGACAAATTAGTTCAAACTTTCTTTGTGAGAGTGAGAGAGAACAAGAGAGAGGCAGGATGGGAAGAGTGAGAAGGGAGGAGAGAGATTATAAAAGATTACAACTGGAATAAGAAAGATTTGCAATACAAATTCTGAGGTCATGCTGATCTTATAGGACCACTAAATAGTAGTAGATAGTCCACACCTAGAATTGCATAAAAAAAGAGCAAGGAGATTGATTTGGCATTATTTACTACAATTTACAATTCATAAAGTTTCTGACTTAACAAAGATTCTCCTAGATATATACCCTAGAGAAATTCTTAAACACATCTAAAATGGGATATGAACAGAAATGGTAAATATGGAATTGTTTACAAAATGAAAAACTTGAAACAAGTTAAAAGTCCATCAGTTGAAGGGTGAATATGTAATTTACTCAATAAATAGCATATATACAACAGCAATAAATGAATGAACTATATATCTTACATGTCAACATGATTGATTATTTTCAAAAACATAAAAATCGGATTGCAGAAGAATATTTGCAATGTGATATCATGTATATAAAATCTGAAAACTTACAAAATAATACTACATGGTGTTTTAAAACATGTATGTATATATGGTAAAACTATGAAGACATGAATAGGGATGATCATCAAATTCAGGATAGAGGCTAATTCTGGACAAGGCATGTCTATGGGGTGGGGAGGAGTTGAGCAGAGTGTAATCAGGGTGAAGTACACAGGGAGTTTCACCTATATTTACAGTGTTCCAGCTCTTATGCTAGATAATGTATACATGGCCACTTGTGACACTATTTTTGACACTTTGTGTATATCTGAATTATTTTTTAATAAATACTGAAAAGAGCATGCTAATGAAGTGAGAGGAGAGGAGGTCAGGGATCTGGTTCTCCTATGTCAACCAAACAGAAAGTCACAGTGAATTGTGAGTGCTGCTTATCCAGTTAGAAGCTAAGAAGTAATTGTGCCCAGGGTGATATTGACATACTCCCATTTAAAAAAAATGAAAATTTAAGATGTTTGGGTCTCTCATACTTACACCCAAATATCTATCTAGCTTCCTCCTGGAGGCAGCTAGGTGGGGGAGCACAAACACATAGTATCAAATAAATAGATAAAAAGTGCACGCTTTCAAGGTAAACTGACATCACTAAAAATTCTCTTTCTACTGCTCACTCATGGACAGGAGGTATAAACCCAGGACTGCCAATGACTTGCCATATTACCTTAAGCAATTTTTAGTTTCAGTGTCCTTAAATGTAAAATGAAGACTATAATATCAGGATCTATTTATCTAATATTAAGCTTACAATAATTCAGACAATACACATGCATACACACATACCTAGAAAAATAATAGGTACTCAAGGAATGCTATTTTCTTTCTTTTTTAGTCACTAAGAGATTTCTTACAGCCCAAAGTGTCATAAGATTGATTATTAAGTTTCATTACAATCCACTTGAGGATCAATTTGTATGTGTAATCCTATTATTAAAATGACTTGGAGCAGCTTTGATGCAATGCAATTTTTCTCATTTTTGTATCTCTTCACTTACCCTTACTTTGATTACCATAAATTGCCAAAAAGTAGATTAAATTTCTAAGACAGTTGAATGGAAGAAAGAAATTATCTGTTGATGTTCTCCCCTGACAGGTGCTGCTAAATCACAGGTGGCAACCGTGGGCAGCACCAACTCCCTTGGCCACCGAGATGGCTTTCTTGTTGCAGAATGAATGTCAAGCACCTAAGTTCCCACACAGCCCTGGGTCACAGCAGCATGCATTTTCTAAGCATCACATTTTGGTAGATCCTAACTGAAGAACAAGCTCTACAATGGACCAGCTAGGAATAGAGAGAGGGCAGGAATCGTGGTGCTATCACTATGAGGAAGGCCACAGTTCTGATTAAAGCATCTGACAAAAGTGACTAGCAACTTGAATTCCAAGGGCTAATAAGAATCAGAGAACTGAAATAGCCAAAAACCTCTAATAAGCCTATGGGTCTTAGAAGTCCCATAGCACAACTTCTTGGGAATTTAGAAGAGCAGAGTTGTTAAATATCATGTATTACCAAAGTAGGAACAACCTGCTTTTCTCTCCCATGCCCAGGCTAACTTATACTTATCTGGGTCAACAAGCCAGAACTTTAAAACCCTATTCAAAGGCATTTATATCATGAGGCAGCAAGCTGAAACCTTGGACAAAAACATGGAGGAGATGAAATATTTAACATGGTAAGATTGCATGGAAATCCAAAGGATCTGATATTTTATTCTGTACTTCATGATCATTTGCTATAATTGGATATTTTTAACTGTTGAGTGTGTATGTGGGAGAAATTCTGCTTTTTGGCACTCTCCTCTATTGCTTCTCTGACCATTATGAAATAAAGCAAAAAATTAAATACAAACTGTTGAAATTCATAGAAAAATCCAATTCTTTGGAAATTTTCACTCTCCCAAATATGCTTAAGTCACAGTGGAACACTAAACCACAATTATAGGCTATTTAGAATATGATGACAGTGAAAACACTAAAACTCAAAATATACGGATTTTGATTGAAGATGAATTTAGAAGATTTACAGCTGTATGTGTTTTATGACTCAACACAAAAGAAAAAATAAGAATTCAACTAAAAAAGAACAAAAAGAAATTGAAATAATTGGGAGGAAAGAAATTAATTTATTCACTCAATAGATATTTATTGAGTAGTTCCTATGTGAGTGACTAAGCACAATGCACATACTATGTGTCAAACATTGTATGAGGTACTAAGGATACAGCAGCAAAGGCAATGCATGCATAGAACTTACATTTTAAGAGAGAAACTGAAAACTAATGCATAAACAAGTGAATAATGTCTTTGTGGTAAGTGCTAAGAATGATAAGGCTGGGTAACAGAGTACTACATTTTGCAGTTCCCTATGCATCTATCTGGAATCCTATAACTGGTTTTTGCCAGTGGAGTGTGAATGGAAGTGATGTCCAAAGCACTTATAGAGATGTGCTTTCTCTAATCTCTCTTTTTCTATCTAACAATTGAATCTAAATGGCATAGCGGTTCTATGGGAAGGTGAAATCAAAATATGGAAGCAATCTATGTTAAGTTACCATGTGGAAGACTAGTCTGTCAAGCACAAACAGTGACATTGGACTAATATGTGAGTGAGAGATAAGTTTCTATTGGTTTCAGTCAACATGACTTTGGAGTTTCTTTATTACAGCAATTAGCATTATCCCAGTTAAAACATTAGATTAGTCAGTTGACTTCCCTGGGTTTTCACTTTCCCATCTGCAATATGGTCACTGAAGGACTTTAGGTGTAAAAAGAATTTCTTTCCACCTGCCCATGTTGATTCCTACTCAAGGAATCAAGAATTTCTAAGGATTGAAGCTATTCCATGGCACTGATTAGGCTATATATGCTAGTGAAATGGATCACTAAGAATCTATGTCATAGAAATAAAATCACCAGAACATGCTATGTAAACAAGGATACTTATCACAATGTTTCTGTAGTAGCAAAAGGTGAAAAAAAGCAAGGTAAAAAGGAGAGAGCAAGAAAAGGAGGAGGAAAGAAGAAAGAAAAGGAGAAGTTAATTAAAGAAGGAAGGAAGGCTGGAAAGAAGAGAGGGGAGAGAGAGAAAACACTCCCAAAATTATTTAACAAGTCACCATTTGAGACTTCCCACGTGGCTCAGTGGTAAAGAATCTGCCTGCCAATACAAGAGACTCAGGAGACTTGGGTTAGATCTCTCAGTCGGGCAGATGCCTTGGAGAAGGGAATGGCAACCCACTCCAGTATTCTTGCTTGAAAAATCCCATGGACAGAAGAGCCTGGTGGATTACAGTCCATAGGAATGCAAAGGGTTGGACACAACTGAGTGACTAAGCAACCTGCATTTTTCTGATACTGAAGGACAACAAGCACTATACAAGAAAAGAAAATTACAGACCAATATCACTGATTCTCAAAAATTCTCAACAAAATATCAAAGACAATTCAAGAACATTAAAATATCATACACTATATCAAGTGGGGTTTATCACATGGATGCAAAGATTGTTTGACATGTACACATCAATATGATATACCGTATTAGAAAATTGAAGGGTAAAAGTCATATGATAATCTCAATAGACACAGAAAAAGCATTTGATGAAATTCAATATCCTTTTGTTCTAGTAATTCAACAAATTAGGTATAGCTGGAAAACACCTCAATATAATAAAGGCCATAATGATAAGCCCACAGCTACCATTATACTAAACAGTGAAAAGTTGAAAAAATTTCCTCCATGATTAGGAATAAGATAAGGGTGCCCTCTCTTACCACTTCTATTTAATATAAGGAAGCCCTAGCCAAAGCCATTAGAAAAAAAGAATTAAAACATCTAAATCATAAAGGGGGATTAACCTCTGTTTGCTAATGACATAATCTTTTAGTTAGATCTTATCAGTTCTAACTAAAAAAAAAAAAACAAACTGTTAGAACTGATAAGCAAATTCAGCAGAGTTGCAGGATATAACATCAACATACAAAAACCAATGGCATGACCATACAAGAGTAATGAACCTTCTAAAAAAAAATGTTATCAATCCTATTTACAATAGCATCAAAATGATATTTAAATAGCATTAAAATATTTAGAATAAATTTAAACATAGATATGAAAGATATACACACTAAAAACTATAAAACATTATGAACTTAGTTGAAGAAGACAAAAATAAACGGAAAAATATTTGGATTGGAAGAATTACTATTGTTAAAATGTTCATATCACCCAAAGTGATCTATAGGTGCAATGCAATTCCTATCAAAATTTTAATGACACTTTTCACAGAAATAGAAAAGGTAATCCTAATATTTGTTTGGAACCATAAGAGATTCCAAATAGCTAAAGCACTTTTGAGCAAGAAAAGCAAAGTTTGAGGTATCACACTTCTCAATTTCAAACTATATTACAAAGCTATAGTAATCAAAACAGCATATGGTATTGGCATAAAAACAGACACATAGGTCAACTGAACACAATAGAGAGCCCCCAAATAAACCCAGTCATATTAAATCAACTAATTTTTGACAAAAATGCCAAAAATACACAATGGGGAAAGGCTAGTCTTTTCAATAAATGGTGTTGGGGAAAGTGGATATCCACATGCAAAAGAATGAAACTGGACCCTTATCTTAAATCACTTAAAAAAATCAACTCAAAGTTCATTAAAGAGTTTGAATAATACCTCAAACTATAAAACTCCTAGAAGAAAGCATAGGGGAAAAGCTCCTTGACTTTGGTCTTGGCAATTTTTTTTTATTTGATACCAAAAACACAAGCAACAACAACAAAAAAATAAATAAGACTACATAAAACTAGAAACATTCTGCATAGCAAATGAAAGAATAAACAAAATGAAAGACAACCTACAGAATGGGAGAAAATATTTGAAAACCCAATATGCAATAAGAGGTAAATGTACAAAATATCCAAGAATATCAGATTTCATACATTCTAGTTGTACAGATACTATGGTAGTAAGTGCTATGGGGGAATATAAGGTTGAAAAGGGAACAGGAAATGTGTGTGTGTGTGTTTTGGAGAGGTTGCAGCTTAAATTTGGGTAGCCAGAGAAGCTCTTTATGCCCTTTATTCTTGCCCTTCTTCATGAAGTTCTTTCAATATAATATCCAAAGAGGAAGTCTTATAATATATCAATGGCAACTTGTGTTTACTGTTTTGTAATATATCAATGTCAAGTTGTGTTTACTAAGTTAACATTATCAACACAAGGAATTTGTCTTGAGATTAAATGTTTATAAATTCAAATAATTAGGCCTGATTGCTATCTCACAGTTTAAAACAAGCTGGAAATAAAATAACTCATTGGCATCACTATTTGCACTAGGTTCTTTGTACCAATAAATGGCAATATGTTCTGTAGTTCAGAATATCCCAGATTAATACTTCCTTTCCAGTCTAATACAGTTTGAAAGAGGAAAGTTCATTTAGGGGAAACCATTTTCTTTTAAAATATAAAATGTATTGCCTTTTATAATTATAGAAATATTTGACTTTTGGACAAAGTAAATTAGAACAATATATACAAGGCACTCTTACAACTCAAGGGGAAGATGAACAAACAAAAAACCAAATAATCCCACTAAAAATAGTCAAAGGACTTGAATAGACATTTTCCCTATATATATGTAAGTGGCTAACAGGTATATGAAAAGGAACTCAACATCATTAATTATCAGAGAAATGTAAATCAAAGGCACAGTGAGATTCATCTTACACCTGTTAGGCTATCTACTACTGTGAAAAAGACAAGAGATAACAAATGTTAGTGAGGATGCAGATAAAAGGAAAGTCTTGTATACCATTGGTAAAAATGTAAATGGTATAGCCATTATGCAAATGTTTTAAGATGAATGAATTCTGGGGGAGGAGCTAAGATGGTGGAGGAATAGGATGGGGAGACCACTTTCTCCCCCACAAATTCATTGAAAGATCATTTGAACACTGAGCAAACTCCACAAAACAACTTCTGATCACTAGCAGAGGACATCAGACACCCAGAAAAGCAGCCCATTGTCTTTGAAAGGAGGTAGGACAAAATATAAAAGATAAAAAGAGAGACAATAGAGTTAGGGACAGAGATCTGTCCTGGGAAGGGAGTCTTAATAGAGGAAGTTTCCAAACACCAGGAAACCCTCTCACTGGCGGGTCTGGGGGAAGTTTTCGAATCTCAGAGGGCAACCTAACTGGGAGGAAAAATAAATAAAACCCACAGATTACATGCCTAAAAACAACTCCCAGCAGAAAAGTACCCCAGACGCTTGCATCTGCCACCAGCAAGTGGGGGCTGAATGGAGAGGAGTGGGTGGTGGCATTGCTTAGGGTAAGGACCGGGCCTGAAAGCCCTGAGGGCAATCTGAGGGAGCGAGAGATAGCAACTTAAACTGTGGGATAGCAAGAGAGAGAGAATTAACCTGGGAAAAGCCCTAAACTTAGGCACTACCCGCCTGTTCCCAGAACAAAGGACTGAGCAGAGCTTGTAGGCTGCAGACCGGCCCATCCCCCGCCTGAGGCAGGAGGCAGGGGGGAGGGGAAAGGGGCAAACTCGGCCCCAGAGATGGCATCCCCTACCAAACTGCAAACAGGCTTCCAGTCTCTAACCAAAGACTTCCTGAGATTCTGGATGGTTGACATCCGCCGGGAGGGTCACAGCCAGAAATCAGCTCCCCAGAAGAGACACGACCGAACTGACGCAGCAGGAAACTGAGGCTGGGACCACGGAGGGGATAAGGCGCACTGCACCAGGGGAGAGTGCGCTCATCAAGCTCCTGGTTGCCTGAGCTGCTCCGACGGGGAAGGCACAAAATGCAGGCCCAACCGAGTCTGCGCCTTTGTGGAGTACCCGAGAACATGAACCTGAGTGGCTTAGGCCTGGGAAGTGCACGCAATGCAGGGCCCCGCTCCCTGCAGAGCAACCCGGAGCCTGAGCAGTGTAGACGGGGAAAGCACACACGCCATGAGGAGGAGCAAACCCAGTGTGGCCGGAACACTGCGAGTGCTCCCCACACAGGCCAGTGACATTTGTCTGCAGTGCCCCTCCCTCCCCACAGCACGACTGAACAAGCGAACCTAAACAAGAGACCACCTCCACCCACTTGTGTCAGGGCGGAAATTAGACACTGAAGAGACCTGCAAAAAGAAGCCAAATAAAGGGAACCACTTTAGAAGTGACAGGTACAACAGGTCAAAATCCCTGTAGTTAACACTGACTATACTGGAAGGGGCCTATAGATATTGAGAAGTATAAGCTAGAACAAGGAGCTCTCTGAAACTGAACCAAACCCACACTGCCCACAAAAGCTCCAGAGAAATTCCTAGATATATATTTACTATTTTTTTTAATTAAAAATCCCCCCCCCTTTTTTTAACTCCTCTATTACTCCTCTATTACTCCTTAATTTTCATTTTTATAACCCACTATAACCTGGCAAAAAAAAAAAAAAAAGGACCCTATTTTTAAAGCGAACTTCATATATATTTCTTAAATTTTTTTTTAATATTGTATTTTTAAGAGTCTAACCTCTACTCTAGATTTTTAATCTTTGTTTTTCAGTATTTGATATCAATTTTGGACATTTAAGAATCCAACCTTCAGTACCCATTTTTACTCAGGAGTGTGATTACTGGTTTGATCACTCTCTCTTCCTTTTGACTCTCCTTTTTCTCCCCCAGATCACCTCTATTTCCTCCCTCCCCCTTCTCTTCTCAATCCAATTCTGTGAATCTCTGTGGGTGTTCTGGGCTGTGGAGAACACTTAGGGAACAGAGTACTGCCTAGATCTGTCTCTCTTCTCTTGAATCCCCCTTTTTCTCCTCCTGCTCACCTCTATCTCCTTCCTCCCTCTCCTCTTCTTCATATAACTCTGTGAACCTCTCTGGGTGTCCCTCACTGTGGAAATCCTTTCACCATTAATCTAGACGTTTTAGTATCAGTGCTGTATGGATGGAGAAGTCTTGGGGCTACTGGAAGAATAAAACTAAAACAGAGGCAAGAGGCTTAAGCCCAAAACCTAGAACACCAGAGAACTCCTGACTACAGGGAACATTAATTAATAAGAGATCATCCAAAAGCCTCCATACTACACTGAAACCAACCACCACCCAAGAGCCAATAAGTTCTAGAGCAAGACATACCATGCAAATTCTCCAGCAACACAGGAACATAGCCCTGAGCATCAATATACAGGCTGCCCAAAGTCACACCAAACCCATAGACCCATCTCAAAACTCACTACTGGACACTCCATTGCACTCCAGAGAGAAGAAATCCAGCTCCACCCACCAGAACACTGACACAAGCTTCCCTAACCAGCAAACCTCGACAAGCCAAACGTCCAGCCCCACCCACTGGGAGAAACCTCCACAATAAAAAGGAACCACAGACTACCAGAATACAAAAAGGCCACCCCAAACCCAGCAATCTAAATAAGATGAAAAGGCAGAGAAATACCCAGCAGGTAAAGGAACATGAAAAATGCCCACCAAGCCAAACAAAAGAGGAGGAGATAGGGAATCTACCTGAAAAAGAATTTAGAATAATGATAATAAAAATGATCCAAAATCTTGAAAACAAAATAGAGTTACAGATAAATAGCCTGGAGACAAGGATTGAGAAGATGCAAGAAATGTTTAACAAGGACCTAGAAGAAATAAAAAAAAAGTCAATTAAAAATGAATAATGCAATAAATGAGATCAAAAACACTCTGGAGGGAACCAACAGTAGAATAACAGAGGCAGAAGATAGGATAAGTGAGGTAGAAGATAAAATGGTGGAAATAAATGAAGCAGAGAGGAAAAAAGAAAAAAAGAATTAAAAGAAATGAGGACAACCTCAGGGACCTCTGGGACAATGTGAAACGCCCCAACATTCGAATCATAGGAGTCCCAGAAGACAAAGACAAAAAAGAAAGGCCATGAGAAAATACTCGAGGAGATAATAGCTGAAAACTTCCCCCAAATGGGGAAGGAAATAGTGACACAAGTCCAAGAAACCCAGAGAGTCCCAAACAGGATAAACCCAAGGCAAAACACCCCAAGACACATATTAATCAAATTAACAAAGATCAAAACACAAAGAACAAATATTAAAAGCAGCAAGGGAGAAACAACAAATAACATGCAAGGGGATTCCCATAAGGATAACAGCTGATCTTTCAATAGAAACTCTTCAGGCCAGAAGGGAATAGCAGGACATACTTAAAGTAATGAAAGAGAATAACTACAACACAGATTACTGTACCCAGCAAGGATCTCATTCAGATATGAAGGAGAATTTAAAAGCTTTACAGATAAGCAAAAGCTGAGAGAATTCAGTACCACCAAACCAGCTCTTCAACAAATGCTAAAGGATCTTCTCTAGACAGGAAACACAGAAAGTTTGTATAAACGTGAACCCAAAACAACAAAGTAAGTGGCAACAGGACCATACCTATCAATAATTACCTTAAATATAAATGGGTTGAATGCCCCAACCAAAAGACAAAGATTGGCTGAATGGATACAAAAGCAAGACCCCTATATATGCTGTCTACAAGAGACCCACCTCAAAACAAGGGACACATACAGACTGAAAGTGAAGGGCTGGAAAAAAATATTTCACGCAAACGGAGACCAAAAGAAAGCAGGAGTCGCAATACTCATATCAGATAAAATAGACTTTAAAATAAAGGCTGTGAAAAGAGACAAAGAAGGACACTACATAATGATCAAAGGGTCAATCCAAGAAGAAGATATAACAATTATAAATATATATGCACCCAACATAGGAGCACCGCAATATGTAAGGCAAATGCTAACAAGAATGAAAGGGGAAATTAACAATAACACAATAATAGTGGGAGACTTTAATACCCCACTCGAAACTATAGATAGATCAACTAAACAGAAAATTAGAAAGGAAGCACAAACTTTAAATGACTCAATGGTCCAGCTAGACCTAATTGATATCTATAGAACATTTCACCCCAAAACAATCAATTTCACCTTTTTCTCAAGTGCACACGGAACCTTCTCCAGAATAGATCACATCCTGGCCATAAATCCAGCCTTGGTAAATTCAAAAAAATTGAAATCATTCCAGTCATATTTTCTGACCACAATGCAGTAAGATTAGATGTCAATTACAGGAGAAAAACTATTAAAAATTCCAACATATGGAGGCTAAATAACATGCTTCTGAATAACCAGCAAATCATAGAAGAAATCAAAAAAGAAATCAAAATATGCATAGAAACGAATGAAAATGAAACAAAACAACCCAAAACCTATGGGACACTGTAAAAGTAGTGCTAAGGGGAAGGTTCATAGCAATACAGGCTTACCTCAAGAAACAAGAAAAAAGTCAAATAAATAACCTAACTCTACACCAAAAGCAACTAGAAAAGGAAGAAATGAAGAACCCCAGGGTTAGTAGAAGGAAAGAAATCTTAAAAATTAAGGCAGAAATAAATGCAAAAGAAACAAAAGACACCATAGCAAAAAATCAACAAAGCTAAAAGCTGGTTTTTTGAAAAGGTAAATAAAATTGACAAACTGTTAGCCAGACTCATCAAGAAACAAAGGGAGAAGAACCAAATCAACAAAATTAGAAATGAAAATGGAGAGATCACAACAGACAACACTGAAATACAAAGGATCATAAGAGACTACTACCAGCAGCTATATGCCAATAAAATGAACAACTTGGAAGAAATGGACAAATTCTTAGAAAAGTATAACTTTCCAAAACTGAACCAGGAAGAAATAGAAGATCTTAACAGACCCATCACAAGCATGGAAATTGAAACTATAATCAGAAATCTTCCAGCAAACAAAACCCCAGGACCAGATTGCTTCCCAGCTGAATTCTACCAAAAATTTAGAGAAGAGCTAACACCTATCTTACTCAAACTCTTCCAGAAAATTGCAGAAGGCAAACTTCCAAACTCATTCTATGAGGCCACCATCACCCTAATTCCAAAACCAGACAAAGATGCCACAAAAAAAGAAAACTACAGGCCAATATCACTGATGAACATAGATGCAAAAATCCTTAACAAAATTCTAGTAAACAGAATCCAACAATATATTAAAAAGATCATACATCATGACCAAGTGGGCTTTATCCCAGGAATGCAAGGATTCTTTAATATCCACAAGTCAATCAGTGTAATACACCACACTAACAAATTGAAAGATAAAAACCATATGATTATCTCAATAGATGCAGAAAAAGCCTTTGACAAAATTCAACATCCATTTATGATAAAAACTCTCCAGAAAGCAGGAATAGAAGGAACATACCTCAACATAATAAAAGCTATATATGACAAACCCACAGCAAGCATTACCCTCAATGGTGAAAAATTGAAAGCATTTCCCTTAAAGTCAGGAACAAGACAAGGGTGCCCACTCTCACCACTACTATTCAACATAGTTTTGGAAGTTTGGCCACAGCAATCAGAGCAGAAAAAGAAAGAAAAGGAATCCAGATAGGAAAAGAAGAAGTGAAACTCTCACTGTTTGCAGATGACATGATCCTCTACATAAAGACTCTAACAGCCACTATGGAGAACAATGTGGAGATTCCTTAAAAAACTGGAA
Source organism: Odocoileus virginianus (assembly GCF_023699985.2). Lineage (NCBI taxonomy): Eukaryota > Metazoa > Chordata > Mammalia > Artiodactyla > Cervidae > Odocoileus > Odocoileus virginianus. Next base: position 3,746,138 of record NW_027224269.1, read on the forward strand.
ATAGAACTGCCATATGACCCAGTAATCCTACTCTTGGGCATACACACCGAGGAAACCAGATCTGAAAGAGATATGTGCACCCCAATATTCACCGCAGCACTGTTTATAATTGCCAGGACATGGAAGCAACCTAGATGCCCATCAGCAAATGAATGGATAAGGAAGCTATGGTACATATACATAATGGAATATTACTCAGCCATTAAAAAGAATTCATTTGAATCAGTTCTAATGAGATGGATGAAACTGGAGCCCATTATATAGAGTGAAGTTTGCCAAAAAGATAAAGCCCAATAGAGTATACTAACGCATGTATATTATCTAGGGTGAAACGGATAACCAGCCCAGGTTGGGTACATGAGACAAGTGCTCAGGCCTAATGCACTGGGAAGACCCAGAGGGATCGAGTGGAGAGGGAGGTGGGAGGGGGGACTGGGATGGGGAATACATGTAAATCCATGGCTAATTCATTTCAATGTATGACAAAAACTACTGTAATGATGTAAAGTAATTAGCCTCCAACTAATAAAAATTTAAAAAAAAAATGATGGCAACAATAACCCTATATGCAAAACAGAAAAAGAGACACAGATGTACAGAACAGACTTTTGGACTCTGTGGGAGAAGGTGAGGGTGGGATGTTCTGAGAGAATAGCATTGAAACAAGTATACTATCAAGGGTGAAACAGACCACCAGCCCAGGTTGGATGCATGAGACAAGTGCTCAGGGCTGGTGCACTGGGAAGACCCAGAGGGATGGGATGGGGAGGGAGGCGGGAGGGGGGATCAGGATGGGGAACACATGTAAATCCATGGCTGATTCATGTCAATGTATGGCAAAAACCACTACAATATTGCAAAGTAATTAGCCTCCAGCTAATAAAAATAAATGAAAAAAAAAAAAGATGAATGAGTTCTGAGGACCTACTGTACAGCATGGTGACTATAGTTAAAATACTATATTCTATATTTCAAATTTGCTCAGAGAGTATATCTTAAGCAATCTCAGCACCTCCCCCCCCCCCCAATGGTAACTGCGTGAGGTGATGGTTGTTTTAATTAACCTATTGTGGGAATCATTTCATGACAGATATGTGTATCAAATCATCATGCTGTACACTCTAAATGTATTACAATTTTGTGAACTACAGCTCAATAAACCTGGAGAAAGTATAAGCAGTTGAAGCAGTTGAAAATTTGGTTCAAGTTTGCTTTTGTTTTGTTTTTCAATCCTTTTGGTTTTAGACCAGTAGCTTGGTAAGTCTTAGATATTTGGAAAAGTAGGACACATGAGAGATTAAAAGTTGGGTTAAATTCAATTTTGAAACTGCTATGAGTCTTTGATGAAACATAGGCTAGGCTATATTCGCTGAAGGATGAACCCAGACCAACCAGAAATCTACGTGAGACTATTCTTCATGGGTTCTATGCAGGTGATAAAATAGTGAAGGTAAAGTTTAGGGGTTACTACTTCCCTCTGGGAACAAAAAAGGAGATCCACATTCTGTTAAAAGTAGAACAAATTTTAATGTGCTATCAAATGAGCTATTTATTACTCCTTTGGACTCTTCACAACTTTCCTTGCAACAGATTTTCTCTGATGGCTAGTGATGCTAGATCCTGGGGATTGATGGATTGGGGAGTAGAGCTTGAAGTCATCCCATTTGCCAAAGTGTATTCTCTGGGGAATCCAGAGAGAAAGGCAAACAGCTTTCCTGATGTACTGCCTGCTCCAAGTATGATGGTGCTGGGGCTGTGGGTCAGTTACTTGATTAGCATGACCTTGGGTTGTCTGTCTTGTCTGGGAGTTGGGGTGGAGATGTCAACATGAAGGGCTTTCTGCCCAAGCCCCTGTCACTTCCTCTCCACTGATTACTAAATGATTCCACAAAACACATAGGAGAAGGCCTGAAGATATAACAAGTGACAGAAACATTTGAGAAAGGGTTAAGAGGACAGTGTGATTTTCACCTTTCTTACCAGGGACAGATGATAATGGGCTTCTTGTCATTATGGCCCATAGAGGAGAAATGACACAACTCAAACTACATTGACTGCTTAATTACCAGCAAGAGTGGTGGAAAGAAGAGAAAGACAGCTTGAAGAACTCATTTCAATCAGCTCTTTCTTGGTTTGGCTGTCAGTTTTTGTATATCTATACAATGGAATGATATGCTGCTCCAATATAATCACATTTTTGAAGAATATTTAATGACAACTGACAGTCTCAAGATATAATCTTAAATGTCAAAAAAGGATGCAATATTTTATTCACACTATGATCCCATGAACCAGGAAAGGCATTTAAGGAACTGTAAGATAACAGGATCTCTCTGTGATTAGAATGTTTTCCCTTTTTTCTTATGTTGATGTATTTTCCAAATCATCCGTATAAAAACTTCTTCTGTTTTTCAATTAGAAAAATCAAAACCATCATTTTTTAATGTCAGCTTTTTTTTTCCTTATCGAAACCACAGGGTTCACTTCCAGGAGTACCTGAAATTAGACAAGTAAAAGGTAAGAAAAGGAGGATGGGTGGTGGATGGGTGGAGGGTGGTTTTCTCATCTAGCTTTCCATTGAGCTCTTTTGGCAGTTCAATTTGAATGACTCAACTTGATGGATTTTATTTTAACCTTGTCTAACAAACAGAGAAACAGAAGGGATAACATAAATGGAAGGACAAAGTATAGGATTGGCTTGAAATTCCATTATAATAAAAAAAGTAGATCCATTTCACCCTTGATAGTATACTTGTTTCAATGCTATTCTCTCAGAACATCCCACCCTCACCAGCCCAGGTTGGATGCATGAGACAAGTGCTCGGGGCTGGTGCACTGGGAAGACCCAGAGGGATGGGATGGGGAGGGAGGCGGGAGGGGGGATCGGGATGGGGAACACATGTAAATCCATGGCTGATTCATGTCAATGTATGGCAAAAGCCACTACAATATTGTAAAGTTATTAGCCTCCAACTAATAAAAATAAATGAAAAAACTAAAAAAGAAAAAGAAAAAAAAGAAAGAATTAGAAAGAAAATATCGGCATTGCAACATTCGATAGCCAAGTTTATTCATTCTTAGTATAAGTGGAGCTTAGAACAGTAAGGGGATTCATCCCTTTTTTGAAATTACCAAGAGTGCCTTGGCAATAAACTCAGTGCTTATAGCTAGTCTGTACCATGTAACAAAACAAGAAATAATGACAACAAATAAAGCTATGAAATGAAGAATATTTCATCAGCTCATCACTGCATCTCCCTATGTCACTTGTATAGTTTAGTTACTCTTCCCCAAGTTTAAAACTTTAGGTTTCAATTATTTTAAACTAAAATAATAATATAGCAGGAAAGAATTTCAAACCCACTATGGTAAATTCAGGGTTACTGAACCCAAATATTCACCTCCAGGGAGTTCCTGGTTTTCAAGGCTACAAATGCTGTCCTTAGCAGATGATTCTACATTGGAGGGATTTTTATGCCTACTGTTGGAGTTTCCCTGGTGGCTTGGATGGTAAAGAATCCACCTGCAAAGCAGAAGACCAGGTTTGATCCCTAAGTCAGGAAGATCCCCTGGAGAAGGGAATGGCAACCCACGCCAGTATTCTTGCCTGGAGAATTCCATGGACAGAAGAGTCTGGTAGGCTACAGTCCTTGGGGCCCCAAAGAGTCAGAAACAACTGAGTGACCTTCATTTCACTGTGTCTGTATAAATTTATTATGGAAATAAAAGAAAAATCATTGCATCATTGAATATTAGAGGCAGAAGTTATTTTATAAACATAACAGAAGCCAATCACCTCACTTTTCAGATTAGAATATTGAGGCTGAAGGGGAAAAGAATGTGTTTAACCTCAGACTGGTTAACCTGAGCCTGGTGTGCTACAGTCCATGGGGTCACAAAGAATTGGACACGACTGAGTGACTGAACTGAACTGAACCTCAGACTAAATTCACCTGAAAGTGAAAGTCACTCAGTTGGGTCTGACTCTTTGATCCCATGGAGTATAAGTCCATGGAATTCTCCAGGCCAGATAGTGGAGTAGGTAGCCTTTCCCTTCTCAAGGAGATCTTCCCAACCCAGGGATTGAACCCAGATCTTCCACTTTGCAGGCAGATTATTTACCAGCTGAGCCGCAAGAGAAGCCCTTTGCTATTGCACTGTGTTGTCTATTGAACTGGTCAAACATTTGGGATTATTAATGCTTTTATTTGAAAGTTCATCAGCATCAAAATGGTATTTTAATGACATGGTATTTTAAATCTTAAAAATTTCCAGCTAACTCTGGGCTATGCAATTTCTTCTCCAGCATTCCTGACCAGGTGTCAGGAAGTTACTATTTATGAATGGGAAGACAAGCTTAGAAGGTTTCAAAAAGTAAAATATGCTGTTTGTGAGTGTGGATAATAAAGCGATTGCCAGACCAGAAAAAAAAAGATATAATGTCTTTTTAAAAAATATTTCATTCAGTGAATATAAATTTCACTGCATCAAGAGTTAAGTTTCATTTACCTGAAAAATGATTTCTCAGATGATGGTGAATGAATAAGTAGCTACAGTATTCATTTCTCTTTTCTAATTTTATGACACATAATACTATTCTCTATCTTTGACCTCCAAGCTACTTGCTGATGGATTTAGTACTGCTTTCATGTTACTATATTTTGATTCATTTGTTATATATACTTTTTTTACTTACTTTTAAAACCATGATCATGAGATTTTTAGTTCTTTTATTTTTGTCACTGTGTTCAATGATTGATGTTTTTGGTTGCAATGGGAAACAAAATAACCATAAAATCTGTCCTTTTGACCAACAAATAAACAAGCCCCTAAATGATCACTTGAAATCCAATTAAAGTTCAAATCTAAGGGCTTTGGTTGAACACAGACTTTCTAATAAAATTGTAAGGGAGGATTCAATTCCCTAATGCTATTTCAAGCTTCTAATTTGACATACAGAAGCAGTACTAAGTAAATTCATTAAACATATGATAGCACATATGATACTTAAGAACTCCATACAAATATAATCCCACTTTCATTACCTACTCACTGCTCTAAAGGAAGCACATGTTTAAGGACCACTTAATGTCTTATTTTTTTATATGACTTCCACTTAATAGTTGTGTTTGTAATATGCTTTTTCATTTATTCCTTAAATATTAATATTTACTGAGTCCCTCTCTGTGTCAGTCACTATTATAGGTTCTAGGATATTGATATGAGTTACTCTGTTGTCATTGAGTTTACATTCTAGTGGGGTGTGTGGAGCAGATCAGTTCAGTTTAGTTTACTTGCTTAGTCATGTCCAACTCTGCGACCCCATGGACTGCAGCACGCCAGGCCTCCCTGTCCATCACCAACTCCTGGAGTTTACTCAAACTCGTGTCCATTGAGTTGGTGATGCCATCCAACTATCTCATCCTCTGTTGTCCCCTTCTCCTCCTGCCTTCAATCTTTCCCAGCATCAGGGTCTTTTCCATAATGAGTTAGTTCTTCACATCAGGTGGCCAAAGTATTGGAGTTTCAGCTTCAGCATCAGTCCTTCCAATGAATATTCAGGACTGATTTCCTTTAGGATGACTGGTTGGATCTCCTTGCTGTCCAAGGGACTCTCAAGAGTCTTATCCAACACCACAGTTCAAAAGCATCAATTCTTTGATGCTCAGCTTTCTTTATAGTCCAACTCTCACATCTGTACATTACTACTGGAAAAAAACAGGGGCAGATAACAGAAAACAAAAGAATAAATGAGATGAGTTTAGTTAGAAATACTAGAAAGAAAATAAATTAGAATAAGACTGATAGAAGATGACTGGAGGAGGAGAGCAAATTTAGACTAAGGGGTTAATACTCTCAAGGAAGGTATGTGATCTAAAATATGAATGACAGAAGATTCAAGGATGGTGAGTCATGTCAGGAGACATTGGATATGGTGAAGGAGCAAGTTATAAGAAGGTCCAGTGGAACGGTGTTCTAGGGAACAAGACAAACACCCTAAGGAGAGAACGGACTTGATGCATTCAGGGATTAGAAAGGAATCCAGTGTGGCTGGAATGTATTTACTGATTAAGTTAATGGTGGAAGAGGGACTTCCTTGGTGGTTCAGTGGCTAAGACTGTGCTGTCAGGGGGCCTGGGCTCCATCCCTGGTTGGGGAATTAAGATACTACATGCCGCACAGCATGGTCAAAAGATTTAAATAAGTAAATGAGTAAAATGAATATGAGGAGGAAAGTTTTTTTTTTAAGTATAAAAAATATTAATGGTGGAAGATGAGATGGTCTAGTACTGAACTACAGTATACCTCTGCATTAAGAGGTGAAGTTGAGGAGGAAGAGACAAAAAAAGAACTGAAAACAAATAGCCAGGAAGCTAGGAAGGAAAGCATGTAATTTCATGGAAGCCAAGATATTTTAAAGGGGTGCTGGGTGAGGATCAGCTGCATGAAATGAGGCTGAAGGGTCCAGCAATATTAGGACAGAAGAGTGGTCATTGCCATCACAGAATGGAGGCCATGGTGACTATGATCAGTGCAATTTTAGGGGAATGGTAGGAGCTGAAGGCAGGATTGGAATGGTTGGAAAAAAAAAGAGCAGATGATGAACTGGTGACAAAGAGTACACACAGCATTTTAGACAAGTTATTCTGTGAATACTGGCAGAGAGATGGGACAGAAGCTGGAAAGCAGGCAAAATGAGGTCAAGGGAGGTTTGGTTATTATTTTTTCAAGATGCAAGATATTTAAGCATGTACTACAGTTACTTCATCCATTAACCTGTTGAAGGATATTTGGGTTGTTTCCAGTTCCTAGATGTTAAAAAATGCTGCTGCAAACATTTGTGGAAACATTTTTGTGTGAACATGAGTTTTCATTTTTCATGGGTAAATGCCCAAGACTGCAGTTGCTGGGTTATATGGTGATTTTATGTTTAATTTTTAAAGAAAACTGTGACCTGTTTTTCAGAACACTACTTCACACTCCCACCAGCAATGTATGAGTGGTCTAGTTTCTCCACATGCTCACCAACATTTGGGGTTGTCATTTTATTTCAGTCATTCTGACAGATGTACAATGATATTTCATTATGGTTTTACTTTGAAAAAGTGAAAGTGTTAGTTGCTCAGTCATGTCTGACTCTTTGCAACCCCATGGACTGTAACCTGCCAGGCTCCTCTGTCCATGGAATTCTCCAGGCAAGAATACTGGAGTGAGTTGCCATTCCCTCTCCAGGGGATCTTCCCAACCCAGGGATTGAATCCAGGTCTCCTGCACTGCAGGCAGATTCTTTACCATCTGAGCCACCAGGGAAGCTTTGCATTTCCCTAAATGGCTAATGAAGTTGTATTTCTTTTAATGTGCTTATATGTCACCTATATATCCTCTTTGGTGAAATATGGTTTTTGCCCATTTTAAAATTAGATTGCTTTCTTTTCTTCTGTTGAGTTTTGGGAAATGTGATATAATCTAGATCCTAGTCTCTTGTCAGATACATGGCTTGCAGATATTTTCTCCTACTTGCTAGCATGTCTTTTCAGTATTTCACAGAAGAAATGTTTTAAATTTTGATGAAGTACAATTTATCAGTTTTTCTTTCTCTGGATCATATCCCTGGCTTCAAGTCTAAGCACTTTTTGCATAGTCCTAGGCCCTGAAGCCCTAGGTCTCCTATGTTGTTATCTAAAAGTTTTATAGTTTTACATTTTACTTTTAAGTCCATGATCCATTTTGAATTAATTTTTCTATAAGGTGTGAGGTTTAGGTTTAGAAAACATTTTTTATTCCCCATAGATGCACAATACATGATATTCAGTTAATCCTTGAACGACATGGGTTTTAAGGCCTCAGACCCTCTGCACTGTTGGAAATCCATGTATAACTTATGGTTGGCCCTTTGTGTCTGGTTTCTCCATACCCTCAGATTCAACCAACTGTGGGTCATGCAGTACTCACTTACTATAAAAAAAAATTCGAGTGTAAGTGGACCTTCCTGGTTCAAGCCTATGTTGTTCAAGGGTCAAATGTATTTTAATTAAAATATTTAATTTATATTGCAAGTGGAATAAGCATTGATACATTTCACTTCCTCCATCAAGTTTGATATTTTCTATTATAAATGGGAGATACTCCTAGAAAAGCTATTTGACATAGCAGTATAAAGCAAATGTTTTCATGAGCAACATTAACAATTGCTATTTCCAAAATGGGGCTATATTAAGCAACACTGAAGGAACTTTTAACTTAAATGTATGACCAGTGATCATTTGGGGGTTTCACATTAGAAACTAGAGTTTCTAAATTTCATTTTAAGAGGAAAAAGAAAGAAAAAACAACTTGTTCTTTTGGTTGCCTTGAACTGCAAAGGTAAAATGGAAGAATGCCATCAGTACAGGGGTTCAATCTACTTTTTAGAGTTAACAGTACTGTGTTTTCCCCTCAAATTTTCTGGAAAATAACCTTAACCTTGCATTCAATTTCATATGCAGTATGGTCACAGGTTTGTAAACTCTGTACCTGAATCCAGTTTCATATGAATTGAGCTCATAATATACCAGCAAAACCTTCTTTAAAACTTGTTTGATCATATTTCTTTCTGCTCCCCACTCTCACAGTCAGTGTCCCCTCATTTACTCATAAATAGCCCAGATTTCTTACTTTTGTGTCACAGCCTCTCCCACTCTGGCCTCCACAGTACATCATCACGTAAACTAGTCTAATTCTATCTTTGAACCTTCCATGAACTGCCTGAAGCCATGCTTTTACTCCTGTTATCCTATTATATCTCACATTCTATCTGCTGAGCACCCTTTTGTTTTTCCTGAAAGTGAAAGTCGCTCAGTCATGTCTGACTCTTTGCAACCCATGGACTGTACAGTCCATGGAATTCTCCAGGCCAGAATACTGGAGTGGGTAGACTTTCCCTTCTCCAGGGGATCTTCCCAACCCAGGGATTGAACCCAGGTCTCCTGCATTGCAGGCAGATTCTTTACCAGATTCTTTCCCTGAACTATCAGGGAAGCCCTGGTTTTTTCTAGTCAGCAAGAATACTAACTTCAATCAACCAACCCTGCTCATTCCAGCTCAAATATTCCAAGCATCCCCCTTGTTATCCAGAATAAAGTGCAGGAGTCTTTCTATCACCTAAGAGATGCTACCTGATCTGGCCAGTGTTCTCTCTCTGACCTTATCTCATGATGATTTCCCTGCTCACAACGGCCTCTTCCTCCATCTTTAAAGTCAGAAGCCTCACATCTTCAAAACTCTCTCTGACCCACAGTTCTGTCTCCTTCTTTCACTTAACAAGGGCACTTTCGATAACATTGGGCTCACCTGTATAACCTAGAGTAATCTCCTTATCTCAAGATTCTTAATCATAGCTTCAAAATCCTTTGCCAAGTGAGATACCATGTTCACACCTTCCAGAGAGTGGGACATTGACACCTTTGGGGGTCATTATTCTGCAAACTATGCCTCCCAAATCCTCGTGTGTTATTTCCTCGTGTCATCCAATTTCCTCATCGAATTTCACCTAATCATTGATATCTTCTCTGAGTGCCCTAAGTAAAATATCATACCTTCATGTCCCTATATATTCCTCTTCCTTACTTTCCTTTCCTTAATAATATTATCACCTCAGTTCAGTTCAGTCGCTTAGTCATGTCCAACTCTTTACGACCCTGATGTATAATTTTCTTTATGTTTATCATTTGTCTCAACTAAAATACAACTTCCATGAAAGTAGAGTTTTTCTCTGTTTTCTTCACTGCTGTATCCCTGTCCCCCCACTCCATCTAGAATAATGTCTGCCATATGGAAAGTGCTCAAAGAATGGTTTTGGAAACAGCGAATACTGAATTTCTGAATGTATCACTTTTCTACTCCAGTTACTTTCCTGGAGGTTAAGAACTCTGTTTTATATCAAATTCATAAAGTCTCTGCACTGAAGAAATCTAATTTCATTATTTGGATTCTATCTTGCCTAGCAAGAAGTGAGAATCATCACATTCCTATTCTGACCCTGCTATCTCTCCTCATTTTAGAAATATTTATTCAGTTATCTTCTATACTAGAGCTTTCTCTTACTCTTCTCATGAGATGGAACAGACAGGCAACAGAGTTTTCTTAAAGGTAGTGGGCTCTAGCTTTCCTACACAGGTAGGAAAAAACCCTTGGAAACATAGTAACTTAGACATCATATTACATAATTGGAAATACATTTTATTTTATTATTAAAAAAAATTGGCCTTCCTGCACCACATAGCATGTGGCATCTTAGTTCTCTGACCACGGGTTGAACCCATGCCCCTTACATTGAAAGCACAGAGTCTTAACCAGTGGACCACCAGGGAAGTCTCAGAAATATATTTTAAATAAACATTTGCTTAGAAGCATATTTTTAAAATAAATAAAGTTGTTTTTCCTGTGATCTTAAAAGTCAAAATAAGCTTAATACATTCCACAAAAGTGAGTGAAATCATATAGTATTTGTCTCCATATGACCTATTTCACTTAGCATAATAGCCTGAGTTCATACACATGAGCACTCTGTAGTGTACACAAAAGAAGAAATATAATTCTGTACTCATGAAATTTACCTAATGGTATAAATACATGTTATATCTTTAAAATGTTTTAAAAACTTAATACACATTTAACTTTTATGGATATTCTAAATAAAAAAATAGAAACATCAGTATCTGATACAATGGGGTTAAAGGAAGAAACATAGGAGAGAGTTCCACTGTATTATCAACTTATTATATATTATTACATCATATTATTTTTTTGTCTTGGAGTTTCATTTTCCTTATTTACAAAATGGTGATAATAGAAACAGCAGTATTTACCTAATATCACTTGAAAGAAAAAGATGATGATATGGTGAACAAATCAGAAATGGTTCCTAAAAAGAAGTTGTTAAAAACCATGACTCAATACTGGTCACATCAAATGCTTGGAGGAGGATAGAATTGGGATAGGGAGGAGGGTGGAACAGAATGGAGGCAGACCCAGGGGAAGAAGCGAGAGAGCTCCCTCCACTGGTGGAATAAGCAGGCTTCCTTTCTCTCCGGAGTCAAAGGCCAGAAAATCTTATTAATAACAAAAGAACCTCCCAGAATATTAAACTTGAGTATCATCCTGAGGAGAGGTCAGAAGCTAAAGGAGTTGAAAGTCTAGAAAAAAATATTGGGAATAAAGTTTCAAGACTGGGAACAAAGATGGCAGTGGCAGGAGAGCTCCTGGAGGGAAAGATGACAATAAGGAAGGGATGGAGAGAATCAGGCAGTCTCTACCACAGGCTAGCAAGCAGGAGAAGGCAAGAAGTGGGGCTAGGTAGTCTGGGGTATCACACACCATGTGAAAGGTAAGGAACCTGTTTCCTGACGTCCTGGGCAGTCATGAGGACCACCGAGTTCCCAAGGGCTAAGCCTGCTGCTACTCCCACAGCCTGAGCTTCTAGGCCTTTGCTGCATCACACAACAGTACATGGTAATATCCTCTCGGCAGGTGAATCATTCTAATACCTTGTCAGGGTAGGCTCCTAGTCCTGCTTTTCCAAAGCACAACAATGTCTGGGGCCAGGCCTGGGTAGAGACTGACAGATTCAGGACAGCTGATGATCATAAAGTGACTGATCACTTCTTTTTTTTTTTTTTTTGACTGATCACTTCTAACACATACAACAATAAGCACGGTAATGGTATTTTTAAAAGTCACATACAAACAAGACCCAAATAAATGTATATTTTACATTTAGGTTTTATTTGTTTGTTTGCTTGTTTTTCCAAAATACCCAAATAATTACACAGGGACAGAAGAGAAACTCCATAGCTATCCAATGGCTACTCTGATCTGTCCCCGAGAAACAGCATGATGCTAACACTCTGGCTTTAACAATGGAAAAAATACCCTCACATCCATTTCTAGAGTACAGAAGGAAAAATGAAGGAGATTAACTAGATGATGTGTCAGCAATGATTGACAAGAACACAGGCGAATCATTTGGAACTGTCACTGTCAAGAGGCAGGCTCTCTGATATTTTGGCTTGTTTCATAAAGGCCTCTATCATACATACACCTACATATATGTCAAATATTTTTTGGTATTATGAAGCCAACTTGAGATGTTAAAACAACTGGTATTTTGGGGCACATCAAAGAATGAAGCCATTTGTTGAAAATAGATAGAAATGTAAATTGTTTACTAGTGTGGCTATGAAAGCCTTAAACCTTCCACTCACAACTTATGCCATCAAATGCTTATTTGACTAAATTTTTCCCTTTTTTTCACTAGAGGGCTGTCTCACTATAGATCTAGTGCAAAAAGATGCCACAGTTAGCTTATCTCCATGGATTAATTCACTTAATCAATAAATTTTTGAGTCTTTACTAAGTGGTGAATAATCTGCTAAGCCCTAGGATATATATGTGAACCAAAACTCCTGCCCTCAAGGAATTTATAATCTAACTCCCAAACTGCACCCAACTGCCACCTCCTAATACAGACCCAGGTACTGAGGACAAGGAAATCAGTCCCTGCTCTTTTCTCTCTGCCAGTAGGCTTTGCAAAAATCCATGGTGCCAGTTGGCATAACAAGTTGGGCTGTCTGTTAACTAGGGCTATCCCATTAAGCTTTGAGCACTTTGGGACAAGCTATGGTGCTGTCTAAAGAGAATACTTCTCTACTTCTGTGTTTCTATTCCTGCCCTGCAAATAGGTTCATCTGCACCATTTTTCTAGATTCCACATAGATACATTCATAGATACCTAGTGGGAGCCCACAGTATAGCACAGGGAGCTCACCTCTGTGCTCTGTGATGATCTAGAGGGGTGGGGTGGGATGGGGGGTGGGAGGGAGGCTCAAGAGGGAGGAGATATATGTTTACATATGGCTGAAATTAGAAAATACTTACTCCTTGGAAGAAAAGCAATGACAAATCTAGACACTGTATTAAAAAGCAGAGATATTACTTTGCCAACAAAGGTCCGTCTAGTCAAAGCTATGGTTTTTCCAATAGTCATGTATGGATGTGAGAGTTGGACCATAAAGAAGGCTGAGAGCCAAAAAATTGATGCTTTTGAACTGTGGTGTTGGAGAAGACTCTTGAGAGTCCTTTGGACTGCAAGGAGATCAAACCAGTCAATCCTAAAGGAAATCAGTCCTGAATATTCATTGGAGGGACTGATGCTGAGGCTGAAGCTCCAATACTTTGGCCACCTGATGTGAAGAGCTGATCACTGGAAAACACCCTGATGCTGGGAAAGTTTGAAGGCAGGAGAAGGGGACTACAGAGGATGAAATGGTTGGATGGCTTCACTGACTCAATGGACATGAGTTTGAGCAAGCTTGGGAGATGGTGAAGGACAGGGAAGCCTGGTGTGCTGCAGTCCATGGGGTCTCAAAGAGTCAGACATGACTGAGTGACTGAACAACAATAACAAATGGCTGATTCACTTTGTTGTACAGCAGAAACTAACACAATAATATAAAGCAATTATCCTCCAATTAAAAAAATAGATAATCCTTATTCAACTGAGATCCTGGGGAGGTATTAATAACTGGATGTATTGCTTATTCATCTGGAATCTAAGCTATGAGGGCAGGAGCCTTGTCTTGTCCATGGCTGTATCACCAGCCCTGGGGATAGTGTAAATAAATATAAAAGGCACTCAATAAATATCTGTTGCATTAATAAATTAACAAAAATTAGCTTTTCTGATTTCTAGATTCTGATTCTTTTTACTACACCATACTATTTTGTGCCCTAAGGAACTGTGTTATCAATCATTTCACAGGGTAGGTGGCAAAATTCCCAAAAGGGAGGATATTGCTGATTCCCCTGCCAGAACCTTGGCACCAGCATGGTTTGTAAAACTGACCTTGATGTTGGCCCATTGTCTGCTCATGGTTCTGACTCTGATTCATCCCTGTACAGTCAGCTCTCAGCAAGAGAGAGTTCCAAACCCCTGAGCCCTATTCACGGCTAACATTCTTGACCATTTCTCCTGATGTCACTCTGTCTCCTGACTTGTCCCTCCTTGCCCCCAGTTTCTTATTTCTTACATGAGTTCTCATTTTGGACCCTGCAGTCACCCTCTTAGATCTGCAATTACTGTTTCACCTTTGAAACTCATATGGCAGAACTGAAATTGCCTTGTGGCCTGCCCAGTCTTTTCTGGCTGCCCTTAGTAACTATGTTTCTTGATAAGGCTACCAAATGCCATAATCCTCTTCAGAGTTAGCTCCCATGGCTGGCATCCACTTATACTGGCTGAATCCAATTCCTCCAAGAGGAGGAATCAGACACAGTTCAGTTCAGTTCAGTTCAGTCGCTTCCAACTCTTTGCCACCCCATGGACTGCAGCATGCCAGGCCTCCCTGTCCATCACTGACTCCGGAGTTTACTCAAGCTCATGTCCATTGAGTCGGTGATGCCATCCAACCATTTCATCCTCTGTTGTCCCCTTCTCCTCCTGCCGTTCAATCTTTCCCAGCATCAGGGTCTTTTCTTTTTTTTTTTCTTCCATTTATTTTTATTTGTTGGAGGCTAATTACTTTACAACATTGCAGTGGTTTTTGTCATACATTGAAATGAATTAGCCATGGATTTACATGTATTCCCCATCCCGGTCCCCCCTCCCACCTCCCTCTCCACCCCATCCCTCTGGGTCTTCCCAGTGCACCAGGCCCGAGCACTTGTCTCATGCATCCAACCTGGGCTGGTGATCTGTTTCACCCTAGATATACATGTTTCGATGCTGTTCTCTTGAAACATCCCGCCCTCGCCTTCTCCCACAGAGTCCACAAGTCTGTTCTATACATCTGAGTCTCTTTTTCTTTTTTTGCATATAAGGTTATCGTTACCATCTTTCTAAATTCCATATATATGTGTTAGTATACTGTAATGGTCTTTATCTTTCTGGCTTACTTCGCTCTGTATAATGGGTTCCAGTTTCACCCATCTCATTAGAACTGATTCAAATGAATTCTTTTTGATGGCTGAGTAATATTCCATGGTGTATATGTACCACAGCTTCCTCATCCATTCGTCTGCTGATGGGCATCTAGGTTGCTTCCATGACCTGGCTATTATAAACAGTGCTGCGATGAACATTGGGGTGCACGTGTCTCTTTCGGATCTGGTTTCCTCAGTGTGTATGCCTAGAAGTGGTATTGCTGGGTCATATGGCAGATCTATTTCCAGCTCAGGGTCTTTTCAAATGAGCCAGGTCTTTGCATCAGGTGGCCAAAGTATTGGAGTTTCAACTTCAGCATGTGTCCTTCCAGTGAATATTCAGGACTGATTTCCTGTAGGATGAACTGGTTGGATCTCCTTGCAGTCCAAGGGGCTCTCAAGAGTCATCTCCAACACTACAGCTCAAAAATACCAATTCTTTGGTGCTTAGCTTTCTCTATAGTCCAATTCTCACATCCATACATGACTACCGGAAAAACCATAGCTTTGACTAGACAGAATGCATTCAATAAATGTTTGTTCATTTGAGTTCATTCATAATAGTAGAGGATGCAAAATGGGGTCACAGCCTAGCTCACGACAATCCTCAAGCTGTGTTGTCCTCCCTTTGGATGAATTCTCCTTTGCCCCTAAACACATAGTTTACATGGAATGTACTACACTTGACCCTTGAATAGCATGACTTTGAACTGTGCCAGTTCACTAATAGGCAGATTTTTATTTTTCAATAGTAAATGCTACCTGTGTGCATGCTAAGTTGCTTCAGTCAGTTAGTCGGACCCTTTGCGACCCCATGGATTGTGGCCCACCAGGCTCCTCTGTCCATGGGATTCTCCAGGCAAAAATGCTGGAGTGGGTTGCCATGCCCTCCTCCAGGGGATCTTCCCGAGCCAGGGATCATTGAACCAGTGTCTCTTATGTCTCCTGCATTGTCAAACAGGTTCTTTACAACTAGGGCCATCTGGGAAGCCCTGTAAATACTACAGTACTACACAATCTGCCATTAGTTGAATCCACAGATGCAGAAACTCAGGGATGGATAAGGAGGTCTGGCTCTAAGTGGCATGTAAATTTTTGACTGCAGGGAGGGTCTGTGCCCCTAACCCCTGTGTTGTTCAAGGGTCAACTGTATTTTCTTATATCATGCACCTCCTAATCACAGTTTATGATGGAGGAAGGGAAAACTTGACCAAATCTTAAAAAAAGCATGTGACCTACTGCTACTGCTAAGTCACTTCAGTTGTGTCCGACTCTGTGCGACCCCATCCCTGGGATTCTCCAGGCAAGAACACTGGAGTGGGTTGCCATTTCCTTCTCCAATGCATAAAAGTGAAAAGTGAAAGTGAAGTCATTCAGTCATGTCTGACTCTTTGCGACCCCATGGACTGTAGCCTACCAGGCTCCTCCATCCATGGGATTTTCCAGGCAAGAGTACTGGAGTGGGGTGCCATTGCCTTCTCCATGTGACCTACAATTAACTCTAATTCTTTTTATCAAGAACAGAAGATTGCTGGGAGAAATATCAATAAACTCAGATATGCAGATGACACCACCCTTATGGCAGAAAGTGAAGAGGAACTAAAAAGCCTCTTGATGAAAGTGAAAGAGGAGAGTGAAAAAGTTGGCTTAAAGCTCAACATTCAGAAAACCAAGATCATGGCATCTGGTCCCATCACTTCATGGCAAATAGATGGGGAAACAGTGGAAACAGTGTCAGACTTTATTTTGGGGGGCTCCAAAATCACTGCAGATGGTGATTGTAGCCATGAAATTAAAAGACGCTTACTCCTTGGAAGGAAAGTTATGACCAACCTAGATAGCATATTAAAAAGCAGAGACATTACTTTGCCAACAAAGGTCCGTCTGGTCAAGGCTATGGTTTTTCCAGTGGTCATGTATGGATGTGAGAGTTGGACTGTGAAGAAAGCTGAGCACCAAAAAATTGATGCTTTTGAACTGTGGTGTTGGAGAAGACTCTTGAGAGTCCCTTGGACTGCAAGGAGATCCAACCAGTCCATCCTAAAGGAGATCAGTCCTGGGTGTTCATTGGAAGGACTGATGCTGAAGCTGAAACTCCAATACTTTGGCCACCTCATGCGAAGAGTTGACTCACTGGAAAAGACCCTGATGCTGGGAGGGATTGGGGGCAGGAGGAGAAGGGGATGACAGAGGATGAGATGGCTGGATGGCATCACCAACTCGATGGACAGGAGTTTGAGGAAACTCCGGGAGTTGGTGATGTACAGGGAGGCCTGGTGTGCTGCGATTCATGGGGTCGCAAAGAGTCGGACTGACTGAGTGACTGAACTGACTGATTTTATATATACATATATATATATATGATAAATATATAAATATATATTATGTTATATATTATATAATATAAATATATAATTTATATAACACATATATTCTATAATATATATGATATATAATATAATTTATATAATATAATATAAATATATATATGTATTATATATAATGTTATAAATATATTTTATATAAAATGTATACATGAATTATATATATATTATATATATATATATAATCCTGTGAATGGTTAAGTGTCATTGAATCATACACTCTATGAATGTAAGGAACCACATTTGAACCTGGTCCAGAGGAACAGGTGTCATTTTGAGATCCTCGACTTGAAGATGGTGCTGTGACCATGTCTAACCTGGATTGTGCCACATTGCTGAGACTGAGGCAAGATTACAGTTGCATGTGGGAAAATTGCATTATTCTTGGTGCTAATGATACTGGGAAGATGAATACTTTTAAAAGAGTGTTCTGTTTATAATAGCCAGGACATGGAAGCAACCCAGATGCCCATCAGCAGACGAATGGATGAGGAAGCTGTGGTACATATACACCATGGGATATTACTCAGCCATTAAAAAGAATTCATTTGAATCAGTTCTAATGAGATGGATGAAACTGGAGCCCATTATACAGAGCGAAGTAAGCCAGAAAGACAAAGACCATTATAGTATACTTACACATATATATGGACTTTAGAAAGATGGTAACGATAACCCTATATGCAAAACAGAAAAAGAGACTCAGATGTATAGAACAGACTTGTGGACTCTGGGAGAAGGCGAGGGTGGGATGTTTCAAGAGAACAGCATTGAAACATGTATATTATCTAGGGTGAAACAGATCACCAGCCCAGGTTGGGTGCATGAGACAAGTGCTCGGGCCTGGTGCACTGGGAAGACCCAGAGGGATGGGGTGGAGAGGGAGGTGGGAGGGGGGACTGGGATGGGGAATACATGTAAATCCATGGCTAATTCATTTCAATGTATGACAAAAACTACTGTAATGATGTAAAATAATTAGCCTCCAACTAATAAAAATAAATGGAAAAAAAAAGAGTGTTATACAAAGAAGGTATATCTATGCTAGGTAATTGAGGGGTGTGATACATTTTTTTCTAAGTTGACATTTATATCTGGCTTCCAGGGATTCTCTTCAGTGTGACATCTCTGCTATCATCTCTTTGGCACAGAAACTACTTCTTGCACCCTGAGTACTGTCCACGGTTTAGACCAATGCTTCTGTATCATTACAGGACCTTACCAAGACAGCCACAAGGATCAGTGGTCAGTTTGGGGATAGGGCAGATGTCCCAGAGTGCTTTGATTATTACCTTCTGGAAGCTTGGTTGTTCACTTCATCATTCACTTTTCACCCTTCTAAACATAATCCCTTTACCCAGGATATGTTAAATGAGATATCTCTTGCCTAATGATAACAGGCCACACTCACCAATATTATGTGTTTGTAATCCACCCTTCAGTGATGAAATAAAAAAAATTAAAAATAATTAATGGAACAAAATAAATATAATAGTTTTGAGTGTGTCACATGAAGTGAGAGTAAGCATTAATCTCATGTTTTGTTGTATGTGTGTGTGTGTGCAGTCGTGTGCAGGCACACATACTGGGTCACTGGAGAGTTATGCTCAAAAAGTGTGAAAGCCATGGCACCAAAGCATTCAAATCTGTGACTCAGTGAGGCTGCTCTAAGAGTGTAAGAAATCAGTCCAGATCGGTTCATTTTTAATGAGCAGCCCAGGTATGTAGGAGGTGAAAAAAACCTCGAGAAAAGTGAGTCATTAAAGAAGCTTCTCTGTACATGAAGGAAAATATTCTCCCCTAAGTGACACTCTGTGGAATAATTCACGCTTATGAATTTGGTGAGTACTGTAAACCAAAAGGCTAGAAAGAAGTTTGTTTCAGTAGCTGCAGCCTCACAAGCTGTAGAAGAGTTTCAATTACCCAGAAGATCGGCTTAGTGTGAAATCCCCATATTATGCAAAATCTGATGAAGGGTCAGAGAAAGTTCTAAAATCAAGGCCATGATGATGGCACAATCATAGCAGGATAATAGGTGTGCATTTTGAGAAAGAAAGCAAAATATCAAGATGATTGGGTTCTGACTGGACATCTAAGCTCATTTTTCTCAGTGTGGCTGGAATGACAAGAGCCTCCTGTTCTGTGTAATTCCTCTCGAAGGGAGGGATTCAATCCTCAATAGAACCTGCTGTGAGATAACAGCCTTATTACTGAAGTGTATAACTTCAGTTGAGTGACAGTTAAAGTTGCTCTCTGGTGAAGGGATAGAAAATGAATCAGTTCCAAGTTGAGGCGAGAATACAGACACACGGAGGGCTGTCTCTCCTGGAGGGGGAAGTGATTCCTGGCACTGGTCAAATTATCTGGAGGGAAAACCCAATCTTTGTAACAGAAACCAGAATTGTCAGAAGGTTTTTGGCATGCTTGTGGGTGTGAACAAACTCTTGGTCAAGACCCTAGAGCAGTGAGACATGCCTAGACAGCATCGAGATGTGGTTGCCAGAAAGACCAAAATATGATTAGAAGGTTGAGAGGGGAGAAGGGCTGTAGATTTGTTAATCAACAATGACCAGTGATTTGATCAATTAGATCCACATGAAGAAAGCTGAGCGCCGAAAAATTGATGCTTTTGAACTGTGGTGTTGGAGAAGACTCTTGAGAGTCCCTTGGACTGCAAGGAGATCCAACCAATCCATCCTAAAGGAGATCAGTCCTGGGTGTTCATTGGAAGGACTGATGCTGAAGCTGAAACTCCAATACTTTGGCCATCTCATGTGAAGAGTTGGCTTATTGGAAAAGACCTTGATGCTGGGAGGAATTGGGGGCAAGAGGAGAAGGGGACAACAGAGGATGAGATGGCTGGATGGCATCACTGGCTGGATGGCATCACCGACTCGATGGACAGGAGTTTGAGTAAACTCCGGGAGTTGGTGATGGACAGGGAGGCCTGGCATGCTGAGATTCATGGGGTCGCAAAGAGTCGGACATGACTGAGCGACTGAACTGAACTGAATAGAACATCTGTGAAAAGTTCTAAATGACAGGGTGCACAAAGGTTCTGGGTCAGTGATCACAATGAGTTGCTGGGAGGGTGGTGCCCTCATGGAGGACACAGATGCTCAGAACCCTTTCATCCCACACTTTGCCCCATACAACTCTTTCATTTGACAGTTTCTGAGTTGTATCCTTTGTCTAGTAGTAAATAAGCTGTTTTTCTGGGTTCTGTGGACCATTCTAGCAAGTCATCAAACCTAAGAAGTCATGGTAGTAGCTGGTCCATCAGACATATGGGAGGCCTGAGAGACTTGCGAACTTGTGTCTGAAGTAAGGCAGTCTCATGGGACTGCACCCTTCACCTGTGGAGTCTGATGCTAATTCCAGGTAGTTATTGTCAGAGTTGAGTTGAATTGTAAGATACCCATGTGGTATCTGGAGAGTCAGAGAATTTGTTAGTGTGGGGGAAACCTCACACATTTGCTGTCAGAAGTGTTTGCAGTTAGAAAAACAGACTAGAGTATCTATTTACTAAATGACACTGGCTCCTGAGCTATGAAAGATCCCAGCAATGGGGACACTCTGAGATTACTCTCAAAAGGCAATAAAATATGTACATGTAAGGACTCACTTATATAAAAATTCTCTATTTTTATATGAGAGACTGGACTATTTTTCTCAGTTTATATTACTATCTTGTGCTCTCCCTGATGGCTAAAAATCAAAATCAGCTAAAACTTATACATAACTACACTGAATCAAAGAAGTTAAGTTTTTACCAGCACTGTAAATGCTCAAAGATACTTAAAAATATTATAAGTGGAATTCAGAAAAATGATGACCATAGGGATATCATACGGGCATGTCTATTTTCCAATTCTATTCTTATGCTCTGCTTATTTTAATTAGCAATTGAATCAAATATTAAAATATGTGGGACTATCTATTGTGTTGGCCTTTTCATTTGGAAATGCAGGCATATCTGCTGAGAAATCTCCGGTGTGACAATGCAATCAGGACTTTAGAAAAGCATAGCCAACTGCAATTTATATCACTGCTCAGAGAAAATTGATTGTGATATTATTTATATCATTTTTCTCTGCATTCATGTCTCAATCCATGCATATAAAAATGTTGCTCTCTAATTCATGGACTATAGACATGATAGATTATATGAAATTGGTCATACATTTAAGATTTTAGAATCTTAGGGGGAAAAAACATGTTCTACATAGTAATCCATCTTAAATAAAAATATCCATATAAAGAGAATTGATGCCCATTTATGCTCCCACTAGGCAGGAAGGGGCCTGCTCTGTACCATATTACACTAGCAGGGAATGCTTGCTGCATTCCAGTATGATGGGTGGCCAGCAATGGTAGCTGTGGCTGTTGGAGGGACTAAGTTGTGGGTGAAATCCACATCTGTACTTCTGAATCAGCCCCTCCTCTTCCTATCTCTATGTGGCCAAAGTGGCCACAGAAGGGGATTCTGACCTCTGTCTGGAAGAAGGAAATGGCAACCCACTCCAGTATTCTTGCCTGGAGAATTCCATGGACAGAGGAGCCTGGTGGCTATAGTCATGGGGTTGCAAGGGTTAGACAGGACTTAGTGACTAAACCATCACCACCTCTGTCTGGGAAGGGTCCCCAAAGGCAGAGAAAGGTCTTGTAAGAGATCATGTTAGTACAAATGATCAGTTTTCATCAGTTCATATCCTCATATATGCATTCAGTCTTTATAACATGATATTTCTGTGACAAAAATCTCATTGCTGCATAGAGAAATGGGGCTTAAGAGAACCAGCTGTAGTCTTTAAATCCAAAAGGTGCTAGACATTGAAAAAATGAGCCTCAAGATATGAAAAAATCCAGTCTGATTCCTGACCTCAGGGTTCCCAGGAATGAAATGTCTTTTTTTTCTTTCTCTCTAACAACTCTATAGAGTTACAATTAATATACCTTACAATTCATTCATTTAAAGTGCATGATTCAATGGTTTTGAGTATATGCAACAACATAAGAGATGACTCTACAGATGGACATCACCAGATGGTCAATACCAAAATCAGATTGATTATGTTTTCTTTGCAGCAAAAGATAGAGAAGCTCCATACAGTCAGCAAAAACAAGACCAGAAGCTGACTGTGGCATGGATCATGAACTCCTTCTTGCAAATTTCAGACTGAAATTGAAGAAAGTAGAGAAAACCACTAGGCCATTTATGTATGAACTAAATAAAATCCCTTATGATTATACAGTGGAAGTAACAAATAGATTCAAGGGATTAGATCTGATAGACCGAGTGCCTGAAGAACTATGGACAGAGGTTCATAGACATTGTACAGGAGGCAATGATCAAAACCATCCCCAAGAAAAAGAAATGAAAAAAAAAAAAAAAGGCAAAATGGTTGTCTGAGGAGGCCTTACAAATAGCTAAGAAAGAAGAGACGTGAAAGGCAAAGAAGAAAAGGAAAGATAAATCCATCTGAATGCAGAGTTCCAAAGAATAGCAAGGAGAGATAAGAAAACCTTCTTAACTGAACAATGCAAAGAAATAGAGGAAAACAATAGAATGGGAAAGACTAGAGATCTCTTCAAGAAAATTAGAGATACCAAGAGAACATTTCATGCAAATATGGGCACAATAAAGGACAGAAATGGTATAACCTAACAGAAGCAGAAGATATTAAGAAGAGGTGGCAAGAATACATGAAATAAATGTACAAAAGAGATTTTGATGACCCAGATAACCATGGTGGTGTGGTCACTCACCTAGAGCCAGACATCCTGAGTGTGAAGTCAAGTGGGTCTTAGGAAGCATTACTACAAACAAAGCTAGTGGAGGTGATGGAATTCCAGTTGAGCTATTTCAAATCCTAAAAGGTGATGCTGTTAAAGTGCTGCACTCAATATATCAGCAAATTTGGAAAACTCAGCAGTGACCACAGGACTGGAAAAGGTCAATTTTCATTCCAATCCCAAAGAATGGCAATGCCAAAGAATGTTCAAACTACCACACAGTTGCACTCATTTCACATGCTAGCAAGGTAATGCTCAAAATTCTTCAAGCTAGGCTTCAACAGTATGTGAACCAAGAACTTCCAGATGTACAAGCTGGATTTAGAAAAGGCAGAGGAACCAGTGATCAAATTGCCAACATCCATTGGATCATAGAAAAAGCAAGGGAATTCCAGGAAAACATCTACTTCTGCTTCATTGACTATGCTAAAGCCTTTGACTATGTGGATCACAACAAACTGGAAAATTCTTAAAGAGATGGGAATACCAGACCACCTTACCTGTCTCCTGAGAAACCTGTATGCAGGTCAAGAAGCAACAGTTAGAACTGGACATGGAACAACAGACTGGTTCAAAATTGGGAAAGGAGTATGTCAAGGCTGTATATTGTCAACTTGCTTATTTAACTTATATGCAGAATACATCATGTAAAATGCCAGTTGGATGAAGCTCAAGCTGGAATCAAGATCTCCAGGAGAAATATCAATAACTTCAGATATGCAGATGATACCACCCTAATGGCAGAAAGTGAAGAAGAACTAAAGAGCCTCTTGATGAAGATGAAAGAGGAGAGTGAAAAATCTGGCTTAAAACTCAACATTCAAAAAAACAAGATCATGGCATCTGGTCCCATCACTTCATGGCAAATAGATGGGGAAACAATGGAAACAGTGACAGACTTTATTTTCTTGGGCTCCAAAATCACTGTGGACAGTGACTGCAGCCATGAAATTAAAAGATACTTGCTCCTTGGAAGAAAAGCTATGACAAACCTAGACAGCATATTAAAAAGCAGAGACATTATTTTGCCAACAATGGTCCACATAGTCAAAGCTATGGTTTTTCCAGTAATCATGTTATGGATGTGAGAGTTGAAGCATAAAGAAGGCTGTTCACCAAAGTTGTTCTCGAACTGTGGTGCTGGAAAAGACTCTTGAGCATAACTTGGACTGCAAGGAGGTCAAACTAGTCAATCCTAAAGGAAATAAGTCCTGAATATTCATTGGAAGGACCGATGCTGAAGCTGAAACTCCAATACGTGGGCCACCTGATGCGAGAGCCAACTCATTAGAAAAGACACTGATGTTGGGAAGGATTGAAGGCAGGAGGAGAAGGGGACAACAGAGGATGAGATGGTTGGATGGCATCACCGATTCAGTGGACATGAGTTTGAGCAAACTCCGGGAGATAGTGAAGGACAGGGAAGGCTGGCATGCTGCAGTTCGTGGGGTTGCAAAGAGTCAGACAAGACTGGGCAGCTTACACATACAAAAAAAAATAGATAAATAATGACAACCTACTGTATAGCACAGGGGTCTCTAGTCAATGTTCCGTAGTGACCTAAATGGGAAAAAAAACTAAAAAAGAGGGGATATATGTAAACATATAATTGATTCACTTTGCTGTACAGCAGAAACTAGCACAACATTATAAAGCAACTAAATTTCAATGAAAATTATTTAAAAATAAATAAAATGTTTATCTCTCTCCATGGAGCTGGATAAATAAGCAAGATTTTTTTATATATATTTCAGTTTGTATATTTCCTTTGGAAATTTTGGAGAACTATGAAATATTTTGGCTGTTTCTGGTATCTGATCTACATATGCACTCTGTCCTTTTCTTTTATTCCAAAATATTCAGGAGAATCAGAGTCCATGCTTTCAAGAAACTAAAATCTAGTGAGGGAGAGAATGATGGAAATGTTTTGTACTTTGAATGCAAAAAAAAAATGCTAGAAAGTAAATAGGTAAAAAAAATAATAGATGGCACTTACTGGTTACAACTTATGTATCTAGTATTGTGTTAAATGCTATACATGCATTTCATTCTTTTTGTTTGTTTTCCTTGGATTTTATGGGCTAACTATTTTTTTTTCATTTGCTATTATTTTATTACTTGTGAGGCTGCATATAATTGGGGATTTATTAATATTTTATTTTTAATATACTATTTTTTAATAAACTTCCTATTTTCAAACAAACAAGTTATGTTTGTCATTTGAGGAAATTACACACACACACACACACACACACACACACACACACACAAAGAGATGTGGGTTATTCTCCATGGGTTGGCATTAGGCAAAACTAAGGGAACCTGGATAAATTATGGACTTCAGCGAATGTGTAACTATTGGCTCACTGGTGTGACAATGTTAATGAATTGGGAAACTGGATTCAGGATCTATGGGATTACCCCGACCAAGTTTGCAATTTGTCTATAAATTTAAATTTTTCTAAAATAAGAAGTTTGTTAAAAGAAGAAAATACAGGTACAATCAACACAGTATTAGATTAGCTTCAAGTATACAACACTGTGATTTGACATTTGTACACATTGTGAAATGGTTACCATAATAAGTCTAGCTACTATCACCATATAAAGTATTACAACATTATTGACAATATTCCCCATGTTGTTTATCACATCCCCATGACTTATTTTATAACTAGAAATGTGTACCTCTTTAATCCCCTTCATCCATTTTACCCAACTTCCTCCCGTCTTCTCGCTTCTGACTGTAAATTTATTCTCTGTCTCTATGAGTTTGGGTTTTGGTTTTTTTGCTTAATTTTTTAGATTCCACATTTAAGTGAAATCAGGCAGTATTTTTGAAAATGAAAAAAAAATGAGGCTTACAGAAGTTAAGAAATTTTCAAACTAAAAAAATATTGCTTGTAAATAGCAGGTCTGAGATTTGAATCCAAGTTTTGTCTAAATTTGAAGCATTACTGAACTGTTGTATTCATGTAAAATTAAACTATGCCATTATGGAACAAGAGCTACATAACACACGTAGGAAGTGGGAGAGACTAAATTTGCTTGGCGGCATTGTGGAAGATGGAAGAGACCTCAGAGTTTGTTTAAAGGATGAGTGTAGGTCATCCATCAGAAAGGAAAAGTTGGATCTGTGGTTGTCCCAGGCCACCATGGATGAAAGGACTGTGCAGCACTTGAAGTTGCTATTAGAGGCAGCTGGCAACACTCCTATGAACCA
The DNA here is from genome assembly GCF_023699985.2 of Odocoileus virginianus. Lineage (NCBI taxonomy): Eukaryota > Metazoa > Chordata > Mammalia > Artiodactyla > Cervidae > Odocoileus > Odocoileus virginianus. Next base: position 3,772,499 of record NW_027224269.1, read on the forward strand.
TAGTGCCTGCAGGGGCAAAAGCCCAGGGGTCAAAGTGACCATGCAATCAGAGAGTTGCCAGTGTCAGTGTGTGTAAACTTAGGAAACACAGGGAGAAGAGGCTAGAAAAGTGGATTGGGTTAAACAAGGTCCTAAAGGGCTGTTATTTTAGTGTGGAGATTAGATGAGAGCAGACCAGAGGCTTACAGACTCCTTGGGTAACTATGACAGCAATCCAGGCAGGTTCTGGGGGTGATGGGGATGGGGGTGGAGACTGACTGGTGATTTGGTAACTGGTTGAGAGCAGTGGAAAATAGATGGGGAGACAGTGGAAAGAATGTCAGGTTTTATTTTTGGGGGGCTCCAAAATAACTGTAGATGGTGACTGCAGCCATGAAATTAAAAGATGCTTACTCCTTGGAAGGAAAGTTATGACCAACCTACATAGCATATTAAAAAGCAGAGACATTATTTTGCCAACAAAGATCCGTCTGGTCAAGGCTATGGTTTTTCCAGTGGTCATGTATGGATGTGAGAGTTGGGCTGTGAAGAAAGCTGAGTGCTGAAGAATTGATGCTTTTGAACTGTGGTGTTGGAGAAGACTCTTGAGAGTTCCTTGGACTGCAAGGAGATCCAACCAGTCCATCCTAAAGAGATCAGTCCTGGGTGTTCATTGGAAGGACTGATGCTGAAGCTGAAACTCCAATACTTTGGCCACCTCATGCAAAGAGTTGACTCATTGGAAAAGACCCTGATGCTGGGAGGGATTGGGGGCAGGAGAAGGGGACAACAGAGGATGAGATGGCTGGATGGCATCACCAACTCGATGGGCATGAGTTTGAGTAAACTCCGGGAGTTTGTGATGGACAGGGAGGCCTGGCATGCTGCAATTCATGGGGTCGCAAAGAGTTGGACATGACTGAGCGACTGAACTGAACTAAACTGAGAGCAGTGGAATCTCAGACTGGGGAGAATTTACAGTTCAGATGACCTCTCAGCAAGCACGACTGTTAGATCTCTGCCCCTCGACTCCCCTCTGCTGTGTCTTGGGATGGAGCTTTCAGTACACAGATCCTCCTAGTCTCAGGATGATCATCCCATGCATTAAGGCTTCTAATCTTATTTCTAATAAGGAATGGCATGCCATTAACCTAATAGATAGATGAAGTCATTTTAGAGCATTCAACACCCATCCAATACCTACCATAATGCCTGGTATATAGTATTCCTTCTGTGAATATTTACTGAATTAATGCTGGATTGTCTCATAAGGAAAAGGAAAAAAAATAGAAGGAAATTAATTATATAAGGATACTTCTACAAGTCTGAAGCTAATGGCCAACATTATATTAATGTTCAAAATATTCCAGCTCTCAGGGTTTAAAAGGTCAGTAAATAATAATTATCTTCCTTTCTGCTCCTTATTTCTGAACTGAGAAGGAGGCTAGGAAGGGACAGAGGACAGAAACAGAGATTGAAACAGCCTGAATACTGATTAAAACTCTATTAGAGGGTGTGACAGGTGTGAAGCTAATTGGCCTTACTCTCACCTTCAGAAGAGGACACATTCCTTTCAAATGACAGGATTTCTGGGGGAGGCTAATGGATGTGCAGTAAAGCCTCACAATGGCCAAGAATGAAGACCAACATTCACCCTCTTTGTAGACAGGTACGTGCTAAGGAGGAGACTGGAAGAGTATGGGAATGAGTCTTGTATGCCTACTTTGTTCTTTTAGATTAATTCCATAATTATATTCTTACCCAAGGACCAGTAAGTGAAGGAGAGTAAAGAGTGAGCAGGTGGAAAGAAGCTAAAAGTGCCACTCTAATGGAAGCATGGGAAATGGAAATAGATCATCCCTCTGACACTTGCCATCATCATTATCCATCCGTCAGCAAGTGAAGTTGGATATAACTCCAATATATATATTGGATATGATGACTTATTTCTATCTCCATAATTATCACCCTAATATCTGCCACTAATCTTCTGCCTGGAAGAATAAAATTGTTTTCAAACCTGCAGAGCTTCCAAACAGTTCTATAGTTTTTGGGGCTCTGAATGGCTCCATGGGTTCCATGGTACCCCCTGGTGTTGCACAGTGTTCAACCAGGACAACTGTATGTGGTAACATCCTTTATGGGCAACTTGAGGCTAATATTAGGTGCTGGGGATACAATGATGAGCAAAACAATACTTGTAATCATGGGGTTTCAGTTGAGGAAGACACACATATTTATATAAATCAACACATTGATTTCAGATGGTGGCAATTACTATATTAATTTTAGATAGTAGTAAGAATCATGAAATGCACTGGAATAATGCTTAGTCCCCTACTGAATGGTTGAAGACTCTCTGTAAGCTGTCTTTGACAATGGGATTGAATCTTGGTATTAATTCATGCTGGCCAATAAGCTAAGAATGCTGGGCAGAAACAATCTGGAAAATAAAAATTCTGGAAGGTCAGGGAGATTGATTTCACAGAGACCATTGCTCCATCAAGAGGTCTGCTCCTCTCTTAAGTGACAGAGGTGGATTTTTATAGTCTGGGTCCTGAAAGTTAATATTTTAATTATTTATTTCTAGGAAGTGCTAAAATACATATGCTACTTAATGAACCTGTAGAATATTTAGACAAGGGTTTCTCAGACTTAATGTTTCCAGAAATCAGGCAGGTAATTTAAATGTGTGGGTCAGGCAAGAGAGGGAACAAGAAAGAGATAACCTCTGCCTCTATTTAAAGAGAAACCCGCAAGAGCTTGGGGCTTCCCTGGTGGAAAATGAAAAAAATGAAATGAAGTAACTTCAGTCGTGGCCAGTTCTTTGCAACACTGGGGACTGTAGCCTGCCAGGCTCCTCTGTCCATGGGATCCTCCAGGCAAGAATACTGGAGTGGGTTGCAATTTCCTTCTCCAGGGGTATCTTCTCGACCCAGGATCAAACCTGGGTCTCTCGCATTGCAGGCAGACTCTTTACCGTCTGAGTTACTAGTGCAGGCAGACTCTTTACCGTCTGGTGACTCAGACGCAGGTTCAATCCCTGGGTGGAGAAGATCCCCTGGAGAAGGGAATGGCAACCACTCCAGTATTCTTGCCTGGAGAATTTCATGGACAGAGGAGCCTGGCGGGCTACAGTCCATAGGACTGCAAAGAGTCAGACACAATTGAGCGATTAACACACAACACAACAGCAGGAGCTCAGCTTCCCCTAATAAATGCCACATGAGAATATTATTCCAGTACTGCCAAATATTCTTATTTTTCAAGAAATGCTAGAAATCTGGATCTGTATGTGAAATTTCTGTATTTTTAGATGTCATTTCTTAAAACTTAAACTCTGTAGGTCAAACAACATACTTTCAAGCTGAGGGTAATTCATTTAGACCTCGAAACCAGATTAAAAACACCAAAAGGACTCTTTCATCTCAAAAACTAAACATTATTTGTTTCCCCAAGATACAGATATATGTAATCTCACATGTGTACTCTCAGATGATCATTTTAAGAACATTATTTTTATGCATGTTGTTCTCAACAGCATTCCATGTCCTAAGTCTATAAACCTCTGTGAAATGAAGCTCCTCTATGGTAGATTTCTATTTAATCTTTAGGTAAATCTTATATTTTAAAGCAGATAATTTTCAGAATCGGATTCTGAGATAAAGAAGAGAACTTTGAATAGTTCCCTGCCTTTATAAGAAGTTTACTAGGTCTTGTAGAGTTAGCTATTTTGCCCTTTAAAATGACTGATTTAGATACCTTGAGCTGTTGGCTACAAAGTAAACAATTAAGATCCCACTATTGGGTTCTTACAATCTACATTTGACATTAAAGTGCCTCCATGACTTGAATCATACAGAGAATATACGAGATGATAGTATATTTTTGTACTGAAGATTTAGTACAATTCAGTATTGCTACCAAAATCCACATTCCATACACACACACACACACACACACACACACACACACACACACACACGCTGTTAAGCTAAATTTAAAAACAAATACAAAAAGAATCACTAATAAATATTTGACTGTTAGAGGTATAATTTTTTTTCTGAGCATCAGATATATGGTTTTTAAACACTTATGTATCTAAACTGTTTTACAACACAGTTTGATAGATTGAGGATGGAAAAACACAATAAATTATTCTCATTAGGACTTTAAAATCCCTGAAAATTCAAAGTCAAAATCTGTCATTAATATATTTCGTTTGCCTCAGTATTAAAGGACATATGTTCTGTCTGAATCATTCAGTTTCATGATGTTCCTAGGACTTGGAGAAAATATTAGCTTTGTCTAAAAGAGTCCGACATGACTGAGCAACTGAGTGCGTGTGTGTGCACATGTGCGCGCACACACACACATCTTTACAGAGAAACACATAGAAGATCTTCAATGATTACTGTGATATTTATTAGTGTCATCTATAGTACCTTATTTAGATAAGTTGATAGGCTTTCTTGACTCTTGTAGTGGAGGAAAAAAAGAAATCAACATTTCTGTTGGCAGGTGAAGTCCTTATTGAATTATTTCATCCAATAGATTTTGCTAAGTTTACAGAGCAGAGTGTATACAATATGAGGCAAAAACATATTTATAAGTATCAAAATAAAACAAAGACTGAGTTTTGTTGAGTGAATATGAGTAATATTTCAGGATTATTTTCAAAATTAAAAAAGAATCATCATGTATTGTCATGTCACTTTGTCTTCAGTATCTAAAGGAACTTTGGGTTTATTTTAAGAAGTCAGTACGAAATGTTCCAAATAGTTACAATTATTCTTGTATCTTATGAAATGTACACAATGTATAATTAAAGACATCCTTTACTTAGAATTAAGAACATCCAAGGGTACAATGCTATTGATGGAATCACAAAGCTTGGAAGGGTATGAGGTTTGTAAATTGTCATAATGACAACAACATAAGTTCTTTACACACATTAACTCAAATTATAATAATTAGCTTCCATAGCGGGCCATATTGAGAAAAATGAAACTTACAGAACTCTTTTGGGTAGAACAGAGACTTATATAACTTCCCTTCACGGAAGATTGATTATCCAAGCACATGGACTCTCAAAAAGTCAAAATACAGATATAAGGATTCTCACAATAGCCCCTAAATTTTTGTGTGTACAGTTGTGTCTGCCTATAAGTGTACATTTAAAAGAAGAGATTCCATACTTTTATGAAATTCTCTAAGAAGTTGGTGACCTAATAAATATCTCCCTACAGACTTTTAAATTTCAGATATAAATTCGATAAGGTAAGAGACTGATTTTTTTTAACTTTTTCTATTCTATGCTGGCACATAAAACATTTGATGACATGTTTATAACATAACAGTTATGAAGATATTTAGATTGTCAAAACTAGGAAGTACTTTTAAAGATCAGAAATAAGTGAACAAGAGAATAAGGCTAACACTGAAGATAAAGCCCCATTTTGTGATGCAGTGTTAATCTCATTTAAGTTAATAAGATGGCTGAAATATCCTGACTAAAGAGAAATGTGGTTCAAGTATCTTAAAAGAAATTAAGCTAATTAGTGGTAACAGGACACCATCTCTTAGGATATTTCAGTCAGATGTCAAATTCAATGTAATTCAAATGGAATGTATCATCAAAATCCACTTCTAAACCAATTCCCTTCAAGACTTCCATATTTGAGACTTTCTATTTGAGAATAGAAAAAATAAAACCTCCTAGTTTTCCTTTACTCTAAAGGGTATTTCAGATAGAAAATAAAACATAAACCTAAGGCATTAAGGGGTTGAAATATCACATCTTCTTTATCAGTTTATCCATAGACAGACATGTATGTTATTTTCATATTTTGGCTATTGTGAGTAACACTCCAAGGAACATGGGGGTCCAGATACCTCTTCAAGATCTCAACTTCATTTCCTTTGGATATATACTCAGAAGTTGGAGTGCTGGATCACATGGTACTTATATTTTAATTTTCTGAGGAATCTCCATACAGTGTTCCAGAGTAGCTGCACCAACTTATGTTCCCTCCAACATGGAACAAGAGTTTGTTTTTCTCTATAGTCTTGCCAACACTTGTTGTCTCTTGTCTTTTTTTATATCTGCCATTTTAACAGGTGCAAGGTGATATTTCATTGTGGTTTTTATTTACATTTCCCTGATGATTAGTGGTACTGAACACTTTCTCATGTACTTGTTGGACATTTGTACATCTGCTCTGGAAAAGTGTCTATTCATGTCCTCTTCTCATTTTAAAAGTTAGATTATTTGGATGTTTTGCTATTGAGTTACATGAGTTCTTTACATATTTGGGATATTACACTGTTATCAGATATCAGATTTGCAAATATTCTCTCTCATTCTATAGGTTGCCTTTTCATTTTGCTGATCATTTCTTTTGCTATGCAGAAGATGTTTAGTTTGATATAGTCCTACTGATTTATTTTAGCTTTTGTTGCATGTACTTTTTGTGCCATATCCAAAACAACTGTTGAGTTTTTATCAAAAAAGGATAATTGATAAGACTATCTTTTCCACCACTGAGTATCTTTGACTTACTTGGCAAATATTAGTTGGCCATATATGTGGGAGTTTCTTTATGTGGTCTTTATTCTGTTCTATTGGTCTATGTATATTTTTAAGCCACTCACTCTGGTGATTGTTAATGAGGGAATGCAAAAAGGATTTTCTTGTCTGATTTTGTTTTCTATAATCATATGTGTCTGTAAAACCATTCTCTTTGTTTCCAGTGAAGCTTCATGTAGTAGTGTCTGGAGGAAGCATACAAATTCCCTCTAGAACAGGCTTCTACCTGTGTGCTTGGGTCCTGGAGATGTGGGCCTGCCAACTTTTCTATTTGGCCAATCTTGAGAACATAAGCAGCACATGGAAAGTTTGTTTGTTCTCCTATATCTCTAGTTCTAAGTCTCTCCTCACAACAGGCCTTATCACAAATGTAGTTAGGGGGCCAGACACCTGCTTCATGCATATGGAATGTTATTCAAGTGTTTAATGTTATGAAAACAAGGTTATTAAGGTAGAACTCCAAGAGATTTTTATGTGATGTTTTATTCATATATGTTTAATTCCCTATTACACATTTTACCCTTCTCTTGGTGGTCTCACCCCAAACTCCAAGCTTCTCCAACATTTAATTTACTTCTCAAGTCACGTAGCTTCTCAATAGGCAAAATGCAATGCAATACCCTGTATCCCTATGGTATCTGAAGCTATTAGAGATTTCACTTTCATTGTACTGATTCTTCACATGGTGTTATGTTACTTACTTTTCTTCATCTTTCACTTATATACTGCCTATTATCAGAAAAGGCTTGTGTCAACCTGAAATATAGTGTTTCAGGTAAAAAAGAGAAATAAAACAAAGCTAACAAATCTGAAATCATTAGGAAAGAGAGGGATGTTATCAGCTACACGGGATAAGGCAACTATTTTATTTTGGCACCACATTAATTTTGGATTTTTTGGTAATCAAGCAGAAAAAGTAAACTGGTTGAGAATATCTGTAACCCACAATAAGTGACAGTGGCTTTCGTCTCTGACAGTTCCTCTAAGTTGTGGCTACTGTCCAAGGTTTAGTCTGCATACATAGATTCTTCTCTTCCTATGCTTGGTTCCATCAATCTCAACCTTCCAAATGCCACCATTAAGGGTAAGGTTTCAAACTCCAGGTCAGCTTCTACTGTCTCATGAATTAAATCTACTTCTAATACTGCATAATACTAACAAGATTGCAATTCAACTTCTGATCTTCCAAAACAAACTCAAACTTTCTAACTCCCACAGTTATTTGAAATGTCTCAACATTTTCCACAAGTACTGCATTTGGACTCTTTTGCTGACTGATTGCTACTCCATTTCTTCTAAAGGATTCTTACCCACAGTAGTAGGTATAATGGTCATCTGAGTTAAATTCACCCATTCCAGTCCATTTTAGTTCACTGATTCCTAAAATGTCAATTTTCACTCTTGCCATCTCCTGTTTGACCACTTCCAATTTGCCTTGATTCATGGATCTAACATTCCAGGTCCCTATGCAACATTGCTCTTTACAGCATCACCAGATGGTCAATACCAAAATCAGATTGATTTTATTCTTTGCAGCCAGATATTGAGAAACTCTATACAGTCAGCAAAAACAAGACTGGGAGTTGACTGTGGCTCAGATCATTAACTCTATATTGCCAAATTCACACTTAAATTGAAGAAAGTAGGGAACACCACTAGACCATTCAGGTATGACCTAAATCAAATCCCTTATGATTATACAGTGGAAGTGACAAATAGATTCAAGGGATTCGATCTGATAGACAATGCCTTAAGAACTATGAATGGAGTTTTGTGACATGTACAGGAGGTAGTGATCAAAACCATCCCCAAGAAAAGAAATGCAAAAAGGCAAAGTGGTTGTCTGAGAAGGCCTTACAAATAGCTGAGAAAAGAAGAGAAGTGAAAGGCAAAAGAGAAAAGGAAAGATATACCCATCTGAATGCAGAGTTCCAAAGAATAGCAAGGAGAGATAAGAAAGACTTCCTCAGTGATCAATGCAAAGAAATAGAGGAAAACAATGGAATGGGAAAGACTAGAGATCTCTTCAAGAAAATTAGAGACACCAAGGGAACATTTCATGCAAGATGGGCACAATAAAGGACAGAAATGGTATGGACCTAACAGAAGCAGAAGATATTAAGAAGAGGTGTCAAGAAAACACAGAAAAACTATACAAAAAACATATTTATGACCCAGATAACCACAATGGTGTGATCACTCACTTAGAGCCAGATATCCTGGAATGTGAAGTCAAGTGGGCCTTAGGAAGCATCACTACAAACAAAGCTAGTGGAGGTGATAGAATTCCAGTTGAGCTATTTCAAATCCTAAAAGATGATGCTGTGAAAGTGCTGCACTCAATATGCCAGCAAATTTGGAAAACTCAGCAGTGGCCACATGACTGGAAAAGGTCAGTTTTCATTTCAATCCCAAATAAAGGCAATGCCAAAGAATGTTCAAACTACTGCACGATCGAACTCATCTCACACCCTAGCAAAGTAATGCTTAAAATTCTCCAAACCAGGTTTCAGCAATACATGAACTGTGAACTTCCAGATATTCAAGTTGGATTTAGAAAAGGCAGAGAAACCAGAGATCAAATTGCCAACATCCACTGGATCATTGAAAAAGCAAGAGAGTTCCAGAAAAAAAAAAACAAAAACAAAAAAAAAAAACCAACATCTACTTTTGTTTTATTGACTATGCCAAAGCCTTTGACTGTGTGGATCACAAAAAAAAAAAAAAAACAAAAAAAAAAAAACAAACTGTGGAAAGTTCTTAAAAAGATGGGAATAACAGACCACCTGACCTGAGAACTCTGTATGCAGGTCAAGAAGCAAGAGTTAGAATTGGACATGGAACAACAGATTGGTTCTAAACCTGGAAAAGAGTACATGAAGGCTGTATATTGTCACCCTGCTTATTTAACTGATATGCAGAGTACATCATGTGAAATGCCAGGCTGGATAAAGCACAAGCTGGAATCAAGATTGCTGGGAGAAATATAAATAACCATGGATATTCAGATGACACCACCCCTTATGGCAGAAAGCAAAGAGGAAATAAAGAGCCTCTTGATGAAAGTGAAAGAGGAGAGTGAAAAAGTTGGCTTGAAACTCAACATTCAGAAAATTAAGATCATGGCATCTGGTCCCATCACTTCATGGCAAATAGATAGGGAAACAATGGAAACAGTGACAGACTTTATTTTTTTTTTTTGGCTCCAAAATCACTGCAGATGGTGACTGCAGCCATGAAATTAAGACACTTGCTCCTTGGAAGAAAAGCTATGACCAACCTAGACAGCATATTAAAAAGCAGAGACATTACTTTACCAACAAAGGTCCATGCTAGTCAAAGCTATGGTTTTTCCAGTAGTCATGTATGGATGTGAGAGTTGGACTATAAAGAAAGCTGAGCACTAAAGAATTGATGCTTTTGAATTGTGGTGTTGGAGAAGATTCTTGAGAGTCCCTTGGACTGCAAGGAGATCAAACCAGTCAATCCTAAAGGAAATCAGTCCTGAATATTCATTGGAAGACTGATGCTGAAGCTCCAATACTTTGGCCACCTGATGCAAAGAGCCAATTCATTGGAAAAGACCCTGATGCCAATAAGTCCATGACTGCCAGCCATAGAGTTTGGAGAGAGGAGTGTGGGACATGTACACAGACTCTTATCTGCCTTGGCATATATCTGATTGGCCACATTCTGTTGGCTAGAACTCAACTTACAGTCCTAGTTCATCACAGAGCCATTTCTCCTTCTTTGGGAAGTAGGAAGCAAACTATACAGGTACATGTACAGAGGGGTGGTAGATTTGGTGGTGGGAAAACAAAATACTTCTTGTTTGACCACTTTTATTCCCACTTTACTTTTTTAAATTGAAGTATAATTACTTTACAATGTTGTGTTGGTTTCTGATGTACAGCACAAATCAGCCATAAGTACACATATATCCCGTCCCTCTTGAGCCTCCCTTCCACCATCCATCCCACCCCTCTAGGTCATCACAGAGCACGAGCTGAGCTCCCTGTGCTTTACAGAAGCTTCCCACTAGCTATCTATTTTACATATGATAGTGTATATGTGTCAATGCTGCTCTCCCAAGTCATCCCACCCTCCCCTTGCCTCCCCCATCCCATGTCCACAGGTCTGTTCTCTACATCTGTGTCTGTTTCTACTCTGCAGGTTCCCTAAAAAAAAACAAAACTAAACTAAAAATAGAACCACCATGTGATCCAGCAATTCCACTACTGGGCATATACCCTGATAAAACCATAATTTAAAAGGATACATATACCCCAATGATCATCACAGCACTGTTTATAATAGCCAGGACATGGAAGCAACCTAGATGCCCATCAGCAGAAGAATGGATAAGAAAGATATGGTACATATACACAATGGAATATTACTCAGCCATTAAAAAGAATGCATTTGAATCAGTTCTAATGAGATGGATGAAACTGGAACCTATTATACATAGTGAAGTAAGCCAGAAAGATAAACACCAATACAGTATACTAACACATATACATGGAATTTAGAAAGATGGTAATGATAACCCTATATGCAAGACAGAAAAAGAGACACAGATGTATAGAACAGACTTTTGGACTCTATGGGAGAAGGTGAGGGTGGGATGATCTGAGAGAACAGCATCGAAACATGTATATTATCAAGTGTGAAACAGATTGCCAGTCCAGGTTGGATGCATGAGACAAGTGCTCGGGGCTGGTGCACTGGGATGACCCAGAGGGATGAGATGGGGTGGAGGTGGGAGGGGGATTCAGGATGGGGAACACATGTAAATCCATGGCTGATTCATGTCAATGTATGAAAAAACACCACTACAATATTGTAAAGTAATTAGCCTTCAACTAATAAAAATAAATGAAAAAATAAGAAAGCTATTGCTGTCTATAAATTGATTTTACTAAGTTCTCTTAAGTGCATTTGCAGCTTTTTCAATGATTTTTTGTTAGTTTTGCAGGTATATAATCTATAAGTAAACATTATTTTATCCTTTCCTTTCTAAAAAAAAAGGATACATATACCCCACTGTTTATTGAGATACTATTTACTATGCCAGGATATGGAAACAAACTAAATGTCCATCAACAGATGAACGGATAAAGAAGATATGATATATATACAGTGGAATATTACTCAGCCATAAAAAAGAATGGAATTGGGTCATTTGTAGAGATGTGGATGAACCCACTTTGCTTTTTAACTAATAGGCTTATATTTACTTCAGCTTTCCAACATAGCCTGGCATCAGTGCGACACTCATTCACATGGGGCTGGAAAGGACAGGTTTTGTTGATAATACTGTATTTGGGGGATTCCATTTGATAATATTAGCTGACAATTGAAATTATTCAAAACCACTGTTGTCTTGCATTTCTCTGATAATGAGTGATGTTGAGTATCTTTTCATGTGTTTGTTAGCCATCCATATGTCTTCTTTGGAGAAATGTCTGTTTAGATCTTTGGTCCATTTTTTTGATTGGGTCATTTATTATTCTGGAATTGAGCTGCAGGAGTTGCCTATATATTTTTGAGATTAATCCTTTGTCTGTTTCTTTGTTTGCTATTATTTTCTCCCATTCTTAAGGCTGTCTTTTCACCTTGCTTATAGTTTCCTTACCCAGAGGGATGGGATGGAGAGGGAGGTGGGAGGGGGGTTCAGGATGGGGAACACATGTAAATCCATGGCTGATTCATGTCACTGTATGGCAAAAACCACTACAATATTGTAAAGTAATTAGCCTCCAACTAATAAAAATAAATGAAAAAAAAAGAAAAAAAAAAACAAAAACCACTGTTGTCAATCTAAATAGAAGTTAAATAAATAGCAAAGTATACTATTTCCTTAATTTTTCTCATATTGTTAACTTTTCTTTTTAGCAAAAATAATATAAAAACACCTATCTCAAAGGCAAGATTTAGACTTATTTATCATTCCTTTTCTATTAGAAAACTCAGTTTCAATAGTTATATTAAGTAAGCAGTTTCAGGATCTATCTTTATTTTTCAATAAAATAAATAATTTAACAAAATATCCAGTCTTTTTCCTATAAAATAAAATATTTAACAAAATGCACTGAAATTGCTTAAGCAACAGTTACTTCCAAGTAATTTAGAAATGTGATCTATGGAATTAGAAAATAATGAAAGATACAAGCTTAAAGCAAGGCATTCCTAGATCCAAATTAAGTAAATTTCAATTGGAAATTCTCTTCATAAACTTCAATTGAAAATTGTTTCTCTAACAACTCAATTTTCCTTGGAGACTTGGCTAGAAATTTCCTCTGGCCATTGTGCTGTGCTTAATACAGCTGTGTCACTACAGAATTGTTTGCATAACAGTTACAGAACTGAGTTTTATAGAATCATAAAACTTCCTCTTTTATCTTTTTAATACATTAGGATCCTGGGTAAGACTCCAATGGGAAATAAAGTACTACTGATTCAACAAAAGTTTACAGCTGCTCCGTTCTGCCTTTTCACTACCTACCTATACCTTTGAAGGAGGTGCCACACTTTTCAGCACTCACCTTTCTCCTTCTTTCCCACAGCTTCTCTTTTAACCCACTGAACTTTCTAAATTTGAAACTTTAATTCTTCTGTCCTGTCTCCTCCAAGCCCAGTTGAGAAGAAATACAAATAAAGGGAACAAACTCCATTTCCCCATGAGAAGTCCCTCTGTGTGGCTGTCCTTTTGTAATCAGCATTTCCCTGACAACTTGAGCATCTCAATACATGGATAAAAGAAGGAATTAATATTGACAAAGTGTCTCCTGTAGGAATTTGCATATTTATTCTCATCATGCTAGGCACTTCCTATACATTCCCTCACTTCCATGTACTACATTTCTCTCCACTCCAATAGGTGGACTAAAGGAATTCTGTCTTTTTCTTTGCTTCTTAGAATGTTGAAAATAACTATGTCACTGACTAAATTAACTCAGCAAAATTCTAAGGTATTTCCCTCACATATATTCCCTATCACCTGTGTGGAAACAGCCTAACAAGGGATGCAGCAACGGGGCTGAACTCATGCCTCCCTGAACATAACTAAGTCAATTACAAAAATATTCTGCCATCCAGAACTTCACGGACCACATCAAACATGTGGTTTATATTTATGTGTTTAGAATGGTCTCTTAGGAAGCACACAGCATTGCTCCTGATATGACAATTTTCCTCTGTGAAATCCAGACCGTTTACTTGGAATAATTTTAAATATTATGCATTCATGCTCACACCTTTTTCCTGACAACTGCATTCTTTTTCAGACCAGGAAAATGTGAGTTTTATAGGAAGAAAAATGCAAGCTAGTAAAAAGTTGTTTTTTAAACATAGTTTTTGGAGAACCATATTTTTCATTTCTTAGACAGAAACACAATTCCTGTGATGCATGAATAATACTACCAATGATTTTTAGCTTAGGCATTTCAAGGGCATAACCTAAACATACAATTCTAAAAACAATTGCTTTACCTGTAAAATGATGAAAAGCCAATATAAACTAAGAGTTGATTGTTTTATGTTTTTCTGCATGGGGACCTGAATAGTAAATTCATAAGTGATCAAGTACCCAGACATACTGATGCATGTGTCTTATCTCATATTAACATCCTAAACTACGCTGGAGGGACATAATATGTCTTTCAACATTGTTTATGACTATTTGTTGAAAGCTTACTATGTGCAGGTGCTGAGTTAGGACCTGCAGTGCTCCATGTGATCTGGTCCCAATATCATACTTTAATCCCATCTTGCTCCATTCTCTCCCTTGTTCAGCTCATTCCAGCCTTACTCACTTTCTTTGCTTTCTACCTAAGTCAGAACCTTTGAAACATTGTTTTATCTTCCAGAAACGTTTTTCCTGCTTTCCCCACTGTTTTAGTTAATGTTTCTGTGTCTCTCCGATCTCATCTCAAAAGTCACTTCTTCATGGAAACCTTTGCATAACTCCCAGATCCACAGGTCCTGGGAGGATTTCAGTTTCTGTCCTAAAAGAATGGAACCCATTGAAAGGTTAAATGCTGAGAGGTGAATGGGCAGCAGAGAACAGGGTGTGGCAGATTTGTTTTGAACTGATTTTTCAGGTATCAGCGGTCCTCTGCTTGGATGCAGGCAAGTGTATATGTAGGAGCCTGGTTAGGATAGAGTTGGAGTTGCCCGGCCATAACGTGATGGCAGCGTGGGATATTCTCAAGTGCTTTGATTCCTGCCTCATGCTTCTATGCAAAAACAGTGACCTTTCATTGAATGCTAACTAGTCCCCCAATCCACTTTACACCTTTTCCTGCTTGTGCTGTGTACTGAGTATGGAAACTGGCTCCCTTGCTGCCTCTTTGGAATGGATTTTAGTCCATTGGAGGCACCAATAGGACACTGGGGGATGGGAGGTTAGAAAGGAAAGAGTCACGTTTCTTTGCAACCTCTTCTTGGCTTCTGCACTGCTTCACTGGCAGCAGTCGCCTTCCTTCACAATGACAGCTATGGGGGAGCTCCAGGAGCTCCCCTGCCTTTGACCTTTCAACCCTAAAGATGGTAATGGCTTCCTGCTATTGCTAGTCTCTGAGTGTCTCAAACTCCATCGTTAGTTCTCGTAATCCTGCTTTTCATCTCAAAGAAATCTCTCCATTAAAGTGGATTCATTTGAACCACCATAGGTGAAAGATTATTCTCTGCTGGAGTCATGATTATATAAAATGAAATCAAAGTAATCATTTTAGAAAGAAATTTCTGAGCATTGGAATAGACCATAACCACAGAATGCCACATGTCTCTATAAAATGTGAATGTGTTCTCCTAAACCACCTGGAAGTGAATCCATACACAGTGAAGATGAAATTAAGTAGAAATGTAATTTTATACAGCACATACCAGGGATATAACACGGGGCTGCTTAAATCCCATAGGAATATCTACGTGCTTGGGACCATCTAGAAACAGCATATCTGGTTTAGTCCCTGAGTCCCACCTCCTCCTGTACAGATTTTGGCCATGTAAATAAAATGTCCATTTGATCAATTATTTCCTCTGATTGACACATCCCCATGCTGCTGAATAGGAATAGAATCTTTTTTTTTCTTTCAGTTTATACAGGGCAATGATAAATAATAAAAGAGTAGCATCTGCTATAGGCAGTGGTGTAACATTAGAAACATAATGACCCTAGGTCAGCCTTATAGACAAAGAGCAACAAATAGGCCAATTGTATGTGAATGATCTCAGAGTTCAGTTTCTATGTGCATGCCATTCACATTGCTCAGTCCCCTCATAAATGAGTACATTTCTTTTCTAATTCAATGTATGGATATTCTCTTGGCACACACATTCCCAGATACTATACTAATTCCTTCCAAGACCTCACCAATTATCCAAAGCAAGACATAAACTGTTGATGAGAAAATGAACTGCTTTAATAATATATGCTCTATCTTTGGCAGTTCCTTTTGCCTGTCAATAGCTATACTATATCTCAACAGTAAACAGAACATGAGACTGAAGTACTGACAAAAGGTCAATACATGCTGTTCTCAGCATAGACTGTAAAGCACTGTTCTTGCATTCCATTATAAAGTGGTAATGAAAGAAGAATACAACATTGGCAGAAGACCTCAGTCTCCATTTCACTACTAGTTGCCTATCTTTCCAGGAGACTTGATTTCATGCAAAGAAAGCTTTCTAGGGTCCCAAATTTCCTACTGAATACTTCAGGACAATACAATAGTGATGATGTCCTTGACAACTGTGCACTCTGAAAAAAAAGATTAGCCTTAGTACTAATCAAAAAGCTATTGTTAAAGGCCATTATTCTTCCCTGTGACAAAAATATGCTTACTTACCCTTCAACTTTATGGAAGAAAATCAAAAGGCAACTATTAAGATGAACCTTCTAATGTGATCTATACAAATGCCATCGAATATACATGGACACTTGCTAAGGCCTCTCCCTACTCGTGCACTGTCAATTTAGAGAAAAGTTACCTCTTTAGGAGATTTGCTCATTTGAACTTGCACTGTGGAAGCTTGGATATGCTAAACGGAGACTGTGCTTTGTTTTTATCTGTTTACAGTCACAGTGCTAGTCATTTATCTCCACATACAAAGTCATCTTCCAAGAGCAGAAGTCCCTAGAAATATCTGTTATCCCAGAGGAAGATTTACATACAATCAAAAACAGAATTCTAATATACTCTGGGTATACTCTGGGTCTGTGAGTTGAGGCATATGAGCATAATGCAGAGGGGACTATTTAGTCCACTCAGTTCTTTGGCTACAAGCTGAAACCACTGGCCTAGCCAAGCAATTGAACAGAAACCAAGTGGGTTAAACACATCTTCACCTGCTGCACATACTCAGTAAGAGGCTATGAGCTGTGTCAGGTTTAAAGCAATAAGAAACTACTTTATCCAAAGGAGGAGATTTTCAGCTTGGAAGTTTACTGAAGTCTTAAAAAAATAATTTATTTATTTTAATTGGAGGCTAATTACTTTACAATATTGTGGTGGTTTTGGCCATACATTGACATGAATCAGCCACAGGTGCACATGTGTCCCACCATCCTGAACCCCCTCCCACCACCCTCACCACCTCATCCCACTGGGTTGTCCCAGAGGACTGGCTTTGAGTGCCTGCTTCATGCATTGAACTTGCACTGGTCATTTATTTTACATATGGTAATATACATGTTTCAGTGCTATTCTCTCACATCATCCCACCCTCGCCTTCTCCCACATAGTCCAAAAGTCTGTTCTTTACATCTGTGTCTCTTTTGCTGTCTTGCATATAGGGTCGTTGTTACCATCTTTCTAAATTCCATATATATGCATTAATATACTGTATTGGTGTTTCTCTTTCTGACTTACTTCACTCTGTATAATAGGCTCCAGTTTCATCCACCTCATTAGAACTGATTCAAATGTGTTCTTTTTCATAGCTGAGGAATATTCCATTGTGTATATGTACCACAATTTCCTTATCTGTTTGTCTACTGATGGGCATCTAGATTGCTTCCATGTCCTAGCTATTGTAAACAGTGCTGCAATGAACATTGGGGTACATGTGTCTCTTTCAGTTCTGGTTTTCTTGGTGTGTATGCCCAGCAGTGGGATTGCTGGGAAGTCTACTGAATTCTTGATGTTGTATCTTAAGTGGGATATAGTATGGAACACTCTATATCAGTAAGGAAGAGAAGGAAGCTTAAACTCATTAATGTTTAGAAACACACTGCTGAGGGACAAGGCTCAGGAGTGAGTTGGAAATTAGCATACCTGGGAGAGTAATATACAGTTTGTGAAAAAGAGATGATGAAGGGAGAACTAAACAAATCCATAATCACATTGCATATTTAAACTCCTTTGTTAGTAACTGATAAAATACATAGAGCAAAAAAAACCCCAAAAGATTTAGTTTTTTAATCAAAGATTTTAGCAGCCAATATGACATTTTTGATATGCATTGAACAGTATATATCCAAAACTGCAACATACATTCTGTACCATAAAATCAGTTCCAATATATATAAAAGAATTGAAATCATCCAAAATATGTTCTCTGACCAAAATGGAATTAAATTAGAAATCATTAAGGTATTTTTAGTGCCTAAACATTTGGAAATTCACCAATATTTTTCTGAATAACCCATACATCAAGGAAGAAATCACAAGAAAAATTATAAAATATTTGGAACTGAGCAATAATATAATCCCTACACATCAGAATTTTTAGGATACAGCTAAAGCAATAATTAGAGGAAAACATATCTTTAAATGAATATACTATAAAAAGGAAGAAAAGTTCCCATTTTAGTGATCCGAGTTTCCACCATGAAGAGCTAGAAAAAGAGAAAATTGATCCTAAAGTAAGTAGAAGGGAAGAAATGCAAAGTTGAGTGAAAAATCAATGCTAGACAAAAACAGAAGGAGTCAAGAAATAAAAAATTTGATCTTGAAAAAGTTTCCCTTGGACTGCAAGGAGATCAAATCAGTTAATCCTAAAGGAAATTAGTCCTGAATATTCATTGGAAGGACTGATGCTGAAGCTGAAACTCCAATACTTTGGCCACCTGATGCAAAGAACAGACTCATTGGAAAAGACCCTGATGCTGGGAAAGATTGAAGGCAGGAGACAAAGGGGACAACAGAGGATGAGATGGTTGGATGACATCACCGACTTGATAGACATGAGTTTGAGCAAGCTCTGGGAGTTGGTAATGGACAGCGAAGCCTGGCATACTGCAATCCATGGGGTCACAAAGAGGCGGAGGTGACTATGTCAGTCAGTCAGTTCAGTGACTGAACTGATAATGCTAAAATGTATTCTGTGAAAGTATGGGGCACTTTCAACACAGACCACATTAGAACATTTCCCCTGGTTGTGCAAGATTGGTCTTGAGATAGTGAATGATGTTTATTTGCATTATGTACACTTCAGTTAAACACTGGAAGCAAAATGGAATGGGTTTTACATTGCAGCTAAGCACATTTGTTCGAAAAGTCCTTTATGTATATCTCATATGGAGTCTGTAGAAGATAAGTATTCAGAGAACCCAATTCTGTCCACATTCATTGAAGATGTGCCTCTTGCCTGATTATAAACTATAGATCCACTTAACGGATGTAGAACAATTCCTAGGGGCAAGCACATTAACTCAACAAATAATCAATTAATATCAAGTCCTGTATAGAATATAAAGATGAATTAGACATGGCTCCAATACTCATGGAGCTTATGAATCATGTTTAGCTTATGACATTTATTATCTGATATCAATCCCCATATTTTTATACCATGCATTTATTCTATTAATTATATCTTACCCAATTTCCATATCATGGAATCTATGTCCACATTTATTTCAGTGTATGATATCATTTTCTGACATGAAATGCATTCCAAAATGTTCTGCTTAAATCCAAAGGACATGAGAGCTTAGCGATGTGCAGACATTTGCAGTTGTTTTTCAGTTGCTCATTTGTGTCCAACTCTTTGTGACCCCATGGACTGAAGCACACCAGGCTTCCCTGTCCTTCACCATCTCCCAGAGTTTGCTCAAACTCATGTCCATTGAGTCGATGATGCCATCCAACCATCTTGTCCTCTGTCATCCCTGTCTTTAATCCTTCCCACCACCAGAGTCTTTTGTAATAATTTGGCTCTTTGCATCAGGTGGCCAAAGTATTGGAGTTTCAGCTTCAGCACTAGTCCTTCCAATGAATATTCAGGGTTGATTTCCTTTAGGATTGACTGGTTTGATCTCCTTGCAGTTCAAGGGACTCTCAAGAGTCTTCTCCAACACCACAGTTCAAAAGCATCAAATTATTTGGTGCTCAGCTTCTTTATGGTCCAACTCTCACATCTGTACATGATTACTGGAAAAAATTTAGCTTTGACAATACAGACTTTTGTTGGCAAAGTAATGTCTCTGCTTTTTAACATGCTGACTAGGTACAGACCTAACATTATCTATGAGATAGAATTGCTAGTTTGTAAGTGTTTAGAAAATCTCCATTAGCTTTCTGAGGGATGGGATCAACTGTTTCATGATTGACACATGAATAGTCTCTAGCATGAGAAAATATGCTGATGTGGTAACAAGGTAAACAAATAGAAGCACACATTGAAAAGATACTGGAAGAGTGCAGACATCATTGGCCATCCATGCCAAGATGTGCAGAATGGTTCAGTTCATGTTCCTGAAATTTCCTAACTCCACTAGAGTTTGTTGTAACTAGTGGAATTTTTAGGTTGTGTCTTACTCAGATAAGCCTTTTTTTGTAACTTGAGATAAAATTGAGTTTATTAAAATTTTCCCAAACCTTTGGAAATGCCAATAATTTGAAATAAAATACTTAGCCCATCCCCTTTTCTGAAGCAGTAGGGTATATAATTAAAAGAAATCTCTACTCTAGATTATTGAGTCATGTTCTATATGAAGCAAGAAAACAAGAGAAGAACTACCTCAGGTTAGTAAATAGAGTTAACTTGGGTACCATTCTGCTTCCATTCAAGCCCCAGCTTAGTCATTTCTTAGTTGTGTGACTTTGTGCAAGTTATTTTAAGTCTCAGTTTCATCATTTGTAAAACAAGAAAATAATGGTCTATATCTTATAAGATGGTAGTGAGAATTAAATGATATAATTCATGTGAATCACTTAGTACAAGACCTGGCATAAAGGAAAAGTGCAGTAAATGGTGGTCATTACTATTTTTATTCTCTCCAAGAGACACCTCTGCAGAAACAAATAATTACTCAGGTTATATGAGTCTTGCTGGCCCATTATTGTTCACATAGAGGCACAATTTGGAATGGGAGGCCCATTTTAACTCTGCAATTTAAACTTCCCTGGTGTTAGTACAATGGTGGTGATAGCATTTTATACTTATGGAATAGCAATTTGTGGCAGTTCCTGTCCTCCTGATAGATTCCAACTGCTGGTTTGAGCATATGCTGCTGTGGATGTTAAAAGAGCAAGCCAGTAAGATCCATTTTGATACAAACCTTAGGGGGGGAAAAAACAACTTTTTTGAACAATATAACTTTTTTCACTTGTTTTGTTTCTTAATGTGTCAGCAGTTCCACGTAGACATAATGGAGTAGGGAAGTAACTGTATTGTTGTGTCACTCAGTCATGTCCGACTCTTTGGGACCCCATGGACTGCAGCATACCAGGCTTCCCTGTTCTTCACCATCTCCTGGAGCTTTCTCAAACTCATGTCCATTGAGTCAGTGATGCCATCCAATCATCTCCTCCTCTGTCATCCCCTTCTCTTCATGCCTTCAATCTTTCCCAGCATCAGGGTCTTTTCCAATGATGTGGTCCAAGAATCGGAGCTTCAGCTTCAGCATCAGTCCTTCCAATGAATATTCAGGATTGATTTCTGAATCAAATCAACAAATATTTACAAAATGTCTACCATACTAGGTGCTGTTGAGAAGGCACAGATGTATAAGGCAACCCTTAGGAAGATAATGATCTGGTTGGAGAGAGAGATACAAGGATTTATAGAAACTTAAGTAATAAATACTAAAGTTGCAGTGTCAGAAATCAGATACATATTTCCAGCACAAAGGGAAAATTGGTGTTGGCTCTTAAAATAACTACATGGCTAGAGGAGAGGATAAGAAAGAATCTTCAAGTATGGAAATCTATGGAAATAAATGTACCAGGCAAATAGGAAGTGCCAGAGTTTGAGTAGATATAGAGCTTATTTTTAGGAGATATATGGGACCTAACAGTGGGATTGCAAAGGATGTTTCATATCAGGATAAGGAGTGTGAGTGAGTGAAGTTGCTCGGTCATGTTTGACTCTTTGCAACCTCATGGGGGGATTTTCCAGGCAAGGATTCTGGAGTGGGTTGCCATTTCCTTCTCTAGGGGATCTTCCTGACCCAGGAATTGAACCCGGGTCTTCCACACTGCAGGCAGACTCTGACCATCTAAGCCACCACAGAAGATTTGCCCCTATTATTATGTGCCACTGAAAGCTTTATAGCAAAGGAGGAATAAGAAGAAAGTGAAACTTTAGAAAAAATGATTTGAGCCCAATTTATAGGACTGACAGAAAGAAGGAAAGGCAAAGTTTACCAGTATGGAAATTATCAAAGGAATCTGAGGCCATTGGAAATGAGAGGAAAGGAAAGTTGCAATGGAAAAATCAATGAGATTTGTCGACTTATTGGATAAAGTTGGCAAAGAAAAAATATGAGATAAAATTCCTGATTTTTGGAGCTGGAGAAAATGTTCAGTTCAGTTCAATTGCTCAGTTGTGTCCGGTTCCTTGTGACCCCATGGACTGCATTACGTCAGGTTTCCCTGTCCATCACTGACTCCCAGAGGCTACTGAAACTCATGTCCATCACACCAGTGATGCCATCCAAACATCTCACCCTCTGTAGTCCAGATCCTGAGTCACTGCCTGGAGAGTAGTCTTATCCACATGTTCCTATGACGTGACTGACAAGCCTTTGTTGAGTAAGGCCACTGAGAACTCAGGTTTGTTATCATAGCATATTTACCATTCTCACCTACCCCAATTTATCTAGATGGCCATAGGTTTTGTCAGCTTCTTAATGATGTCATCAAGTTTCTTTTTATTTTTTTTTAATTTATTTTTATTAGTTGGAGGCTAATTACTTTACAATATTATAGTGTTTTTTGCCATACATTGACATGAATCAGCCATGGATTTACATGTGTTCCCCATCCTGAACCCCCCTCCCACCTCCCTCCCCATCCCATCCCTCTGGGTCATCCCAGTGCACCAGCCCTGAGCACTTGTCTTATGCATCCAACCTGGACTGGCGATCTGTTTCACAGTTGATAATTGTTTCAAGAAGCATTATACTAAACACTTGGCTCTGCTGTTCTGTATGTGAACTTGTCCCCACTTTCAGCTTTACATTTATTATCTCTGTGAAGTGAACTGAAGTGAAGTGAAAGTTTCTCAGTCATGTCTAACTCTTTGTGATCCCATGGACTGTAGCCTGCTAGGCTCCTCTGTCCATGGAATTCTCCAGGCCAGAATACTGAAATGGGTAGCTGTTCCCTTCTCCAGGGGATCTTCCCAACCCAGGATCAAATCCAGGTATCCCACATTGCAGGTGGATTCTTTACCATATGAGCTACCAGGGAAGCCCCTCTTATCTCTATATTGATCATCAATAGATCATATCCTTAAAAAGCAATGGCATAGAAAATAATATAATTTGGTTCTAACCCAGCATTTCTCAAAGCGTTTTTCAAGAAACATTGCTTCTGGGAGATATTAATATGTGTACCTAAACAGAATTTCCAAGATTATACAATTTTGGAAGATACTGCTTTCTATACATCCCTCTTAGAGACAGACACTTGACATATATTATCATACTAAAGACTTTGAGTAGACCTAAAATATAAAAAGAAGCCGAAGTTACATTGTTTCAAGTGTTTCCCACATTTATTTGCCCATAACTTTTCTTTCCTCCAAACATGTCTCAGAAGTTGGTCCATTTGTGGGAAAGTAGTTATGGGTTTGATGCTGCTGCTGCTGTCACTTCAGTCGTGTCCAACCCTGTGCGACCCCATAGACAGCAGCCCACCAGGCTCCTCTGTCCCTGGGATTTTCCAGGCAAGAATACTGGAGTGGGTTGCTATTCTCTTCTCCAATGCATGAAAGTGAAAAGTGAAAGTGAAGCCACTCAGTCATGTCCGACTCTTTGAGACCCCATGGACTGTAGCCTACCAGGCTCCTCTGTCCATAGGATTTTCCAGGCAAGAGTACTGGAGTGGGTTGCCATTTCCTTTTGCAAGTTAGGCGGTTAGCCTGAGAAAAAAATCCTACAATTACATTTACAAAAAAATGCATTTTCACTAGAAGAATGTTGTATGAGTCAGCTTTCTACCAAAGAAACAGAACTAAAAGTTAAGCAGGTGTATTCATTTCAGAGGGCTGTTATAAAAAAATTACCAATAAATGGATGATGGTATGCTTAAAAAAGCAAAATTCTATTCTTTCACACTTCTGGGGGATAGAAGTTCAAAATCAAGGTGTCAACAGGGCCATGTTCTCTCTGAAGGCTTTAGAAAAGAATCCTTCCATGCCTCTTCTAGCTTTTAGTGGTGGCTGACCATTCATAGTTTTTCCAGTGGTCATGTATGGATGTGAGAGTTGAACTGTGAAGAAAGCTGAGCACCAAAGAATTGATGCTTTTGAACTATGGTGTTGGAGAAGACTCTTGAGAGTCCCTTGGACTGCAAGGAGATCCAACCAGTCCATCCTAAAGGAGACCAGTCCTGGGTGTTCATTGGAAGGACTGATGCTGAAGCTGAAACTCTCAATACTTTGGCCACCTGATGCAAAGAGTTGACTCATTGGAAAAGACCCTGATGCTGGGAGGGATTGGGGGCAGGAGGAGAAGGGGACAACAGAGGATGAGATGGCTGGATGGCATCACCGACTCGATGGACATGAGTTTGAGTAAACTCTGGGAGTTGGTGATGGACAGGGAGGCCTGGCATGCTGCGATTCATGGGGTCACAAAGAGTCGGACATGACTGAGCAACTGAACTGAACTGAACTGACCATTCGTAGTGTTTCCTGGCTTTCTGCCCTGTGTCTCTTCTGTGTCTTCAAATCTCCCTCTCCTCCTAGGGACACTGGACATCAAATTTAGGACCAACCCATGCCCAACATTGTTGTTTTTCTGTCACTCAGTCCTGTCCAACTCTTTGCAACCCCATGAGTTGCAGCATACCAGGCTTTCCTGTCCTTCACCATCTTCCGGAGCTTTCTCAAACTCATGTTCACTGAATCTGTAATGCTAACCAGCCATCTCATTCTCTGTTGTTGCCTTCTCCTGCCTTCAATCTTTCCCAGCATCAGGGTCTTTTCCAATGTGTCAGCTCTTCACATCAGGTGGCCAAAGTATTGGAGCTTCAGCTTCAGCATCAGTCCTTTCAATGAATATTCAGAATTGATTTCCTTTAGGATTGACTGGTTTGATCTTCTTGCAGTCCAAGGGACTCTCAAGAGTCTTCTCCAACACCACAGTTCAAAAGCATCAATTCTTTTGTGTTCAGCCTTCTTTATGGTCCAACTCTCACATCCATACATGACTACTGGGAAAACCATAGCTTTGACTAGACGGACATTTGTTGGCAAAGTAATGTCTCTGCTTTTTAATGTGCTGTCTAGGTTGGCCATAGCTTTTCTTCCAAGGAGCAAGCGTCTTTTAATTTCATGGCTGCAGTCACCATCTGCAGTGATTTTGGAGCTCAAGAAAATAAAGTGTCACTGTTTCCATTGTTTACCCATCTATTTGCCATGAAGTGATGGGACCAGATGCCATGATCTGTTTTCTGAATGTTGAGCTTTAAGCCAACTTTGTCACTGTCCTCTTTCACTTTCTTCAAGAGGCTCTTTAGTTCCTCTTTGCTTTCTTCCATAAGGGTGGTGTCATCTGCAAATGAGGTTGTTGATATTTGTCCTGGCAACCTTGATTCCAGCTTGTGCTTCATCCAGCCCAGCATTTCACATTGATGTACTCTGCATATAAGTTAAATATGCAGGGTAACAATATACAGCCTTGACATACTCTTCCAAATTTGGCACCAGTCCATTGTTCCATGTATCATTCTAACTGTTGTTCTTTGACCTGCATACAGGTTTTGCAGGAGGCAGGTAAGGTGGTCTGCTATTCCCATCTCTTTAAGAATTTTCCAGTTTTTTTGTGATCCACACACACAGTCAAAGGCTTTAGCCTAGTCAATGAAGCAGAAGTAGATGTTTTTCTGGAATTCTCTTGCTTTTTCTATGATCTAACAGATGTTGGCAATTTGATCTCTGGTTCCTCTGCCTTTTCTAAATCCAGCTTGTACATCTGGAAGTTCTCAGTTCACATACTGTTGAAGCCTAGCTTGAAGGATTTTGAGCATTACCTTGCTAGCATGTGAAATGAGTGCAATTGTGTGGTAGTTTGAACATTCTTTGGCATTGCCCTTCTTTGGGATTGGATGAAAATTTATCTTTTTCAGTCCTGTGGCCATGGCTGAGTTTTCCAAGTTTGCTGGCATATTGAGTACAGCACCTTAATGGCATCATCTTCTGGGATTTTAAATAGTTCAGCTGGAATTCCATCACCTCTACTAGCTTTGTTCATAGTAATGCTTCCTAAGGCCCACTTGACTTCACTCCAGGATGTCTGGCTCTAGGTGAGTGACTACATCATCATAGTTATCTGGATCATTAAGATCTTTTGTATAGTTGTTTCATGTATTCTTGCTACCTCTTCTTAATATATTCTGCTTCTGTTAGGTTCATACCATTTCTTTTTTTTTTTCCATTTATTTTTATTAGTTGGAGGCTAATTACATCATTACAGTAGTTTTTGTTATACATTGAAATGAATTAGCCATGGATTTACATGTATTCCCCATCCCAGTCCCCCCTCCCACCTCCCTCTCCACCCGATCCCTCTGGGTCTTCCCAGTGCACCAGGCCCGAGCACTTGTCTCATGTACCCAACCTGGGCTGGTGATCTGTTTCACCCTAGATAATATAGATGTTGCAATGCTGTTGTCCTTTATTATGCCCATCTGTGCATGAAATGTTCCTTTGGTATCTCTAATTTTCTTAAAGAGATCTCTAGTCTTTCCCATTCTATTGTTTTCCCCTATTTCTTTGCATTGATCACTGAGGAAGGCTTTCTTATCTCTCCTTGTTATTCTCTGGAACTCTGCATTCAGATGAGTATATCTTTCCTTTTCTCCCTGACTTTTCACTCCTCATCTTTGCTAAGCTATTTGTAAGGATTCCTCAGACAACCGTTTGCCTTTTTGCATTTCTTTTTCTTGGAGATGGGTTTTGATCACTGCTTCCTATGCAATGTCATGAACCTCTTTCCATAGTTCTTCAGGCACTCTGTCTATCATATCTAATCCCTTGAATCTATTTGCCACTAAGGGATTTGATTTAGGTCATACATAAATGGCCTAATATTTTCCTCTACTTTCATCAATTTAAGTCTGAATTTTGCAGTAAGGAGTTCATGATCTGAGCCACAGTCAGCTTCTGGCCTTATTTTTGCTGACTGTATAGAGCTTTTCCATCTTTGGCTGCAAAGAATATAATCAATCTGATTTCGGTATTGACCATCTGGTGATGTCTATGTGTAGAGTTGTCTCTTGTGTTGTTGGAAGAGGATGTTTGCTATGACTGGTGCATTCTCTTGGCAAAACTCTGTTAGCCTTTGCCCTGCTTTATTTTGTACTCCAAGGCCAAACTTGCCTGTTACTCCAGGTATCTCTTGACTTCCTGTATGAATCCAATATCACCTCATCTTAATTTGATTACATCAGCATAGATTCCATTTCCAAATAATTGCACATTCACAGATTCTAATATTGGAGGTTAAGACCTACCTCAGCATAGATTTTAGCTTCTCAGGTGGTGCTTGTGGTAAAGAACACACCTGCCAGTCAGGAGATGCAAGAGACGTGCTTTGTCCCCTGGGTTGTGGAGATTCCCTGGAGGAGGAAATGGCAACCCACTCCAGCATTCTTGCTGGAGAATTCCAGGGACAGAGGAGCCTGGTGGGCTATGGTCCATAAGGTCACAAAGTCAGACACCACTGAGTGACTGAGCACACAATATATCTTGGGTGTGTGGGGGTATGTTTACACATTTGAAAAGACCCTGATGCTGGGAAAGATTGAAGGTGGGAACAGAAGGGGATGACAGAGGATGAGATGGTTGGATGGCATCACTGACTCAATGGACATGAGTTTGGGTAAACTCTGGGAGTTGGTGATGGACAGGGAGGCCTGGAGTGCTGTAGTCCATGGGGTCGCAAAGAGTCAGACATGACTGAGTGACTGAACTGAACTGAACTGACACATACACACAGACATCTCAAGGAATTGACTTTTGTGCATCTGTGGCATCTGGTTATGCAAGTCAGAAATGTATAGGACAGGCAAATGGGCTAGAAACTCTTGGATAGGAGCTGAGACATTGTTCACAAACAGAGTTTCTTCTTCCTCAGGGAACCTGTTGCTCTTAAGGCTATTATTTTTATTTTTTTTTCCATTTATTTTTATTAGTTGGAGGTTAATTACTTTACATCATTGCAGTGGTTTTTGTCATACATTGAAATGAATTAGCCATGGATTTACATGTATTCCCCATCCCAGTCCCCCCTCCCACCTCCCTCTCCACCCGATCCCTCTGGGTCTTCCCAGTGCACCAGGCCCGAGCACTTGTCTCATGCACCCAACCTGGGCTGGTGATCTGTTTCACCCTAGATAATATACACGTTTTGATGCTGTTCTCTTGAAACATTCCCACCCTAGCCTTCTCCCAGAGTCCACAAGTCTGTTCTACACATCTGAGTCTCTTTTTCTGTTTTGCATATAGGGTTATCGTTACCATCTAGATGAGGCCCACACAATCAAGGATAATCTCCTTTATTTGAAATAAATTGATTCTAGGTGTTAAGCATGTCTATAAAATGCTTTCACTGTAACATCTAGATTAGTGTTTGAATAACTGGGTATTTTGGCTAGCCAAGTTGACACAGAAAGCTAACCATCACACACATAAAATTAAGTTGTCAAGTAAAGAATATTCTGATGTTCTAGCATATTCTAAAGTGCTCAACAGAGAAAGCTTATTGTTGTTTTTCTTAAAATTTTCTTTTGTTGCCTTTATTGGACATAGATCCGGTAAGGTAGCCATTTATTAATTAGTCCTGTCTCTGAATGAAAAAGAGAATTGATGAGAGGCAATTTAATTTTTCTTCAGATATTTAAAAAAATAAATCATGACAACTACTTGAGTGTTTTGAAATCTTAACTTTAAAAAGATCTTGAAAAATAAGTGAAATTGTTAGTAACTCAGTCTGTCCGACTCTTTGGGACCCCATGGATGGTAGCCCGCTAGGCTACTCTGTCCATGGAATTTTCCAGGTCAAAATACCGTGGTGGGTAGCCATTCTGTCCTCCAGGGGATCTTCCTATTCTAGGGATCAAGCCTGAATTTCCTGCATTGAAAGCAGATTCTTTGCCATATGAACCACCAGGGAAGCCCAAAAAAGATCTTAGAGAGCAGCAAAGCTAATAATCTTATTTTATCAGTAGGGAAATGGGGCCCAGAGTATATAAACACCTTGCTCAGATTTACCTGGCAGATTCAGACCCAACCTGAGATGTAAACCCAGTCCAGTTTTCAATCCACAGTACTTCTCAGGCAACTGTCAAAGGGCCATAACAGGCTATGTTGAGAAAACAGAACAATTCACTGGTCCGGCTCGTCCAATCATTACACTGTGGGAACAAATGTGCACTGAGGAATCTTCACAGCCAGGAAGTGTCTGTGTGATTGGAAAGAGAGGGTGCCTGGGCATGAGAGTAATTCTCCCAGCAGAAAGTTTTTCCGGCACCAGACTTCTCAGGCCCCTCTTTTAGTGTAGGTCATGTCCTTCATCTGCATCCCATTTGGAACTCAATTTTAGCCACTCTGAGTATACAAGGTTGGCCTGCCTCTGCATTTCAATGACACTGTATGTTTTGATATCCTAGGTGACATGTCTGCATAAATACATTAAGACAGAAGTGGCAAAGGTCATAACTTCCCTTATTACTGAAGATAAAATTTAATGAGCTAGATCACAGGCTGCTTTAAGAACTGCTGTGCCAGGTTAATGGGGTTCTGCCACTGAAGCCAATTACACTGGTTACAATTACGTTCTATTCTAATAGCTGTAAGTCAGGGTTACACAAAGATTCTGTCTCTGGGTAATTACTAGCTAGGAAGCAGGTGAGGGAAAACGAAGCAAATTGTCACTGATCATACAAGAGACACACAGAAAGCACAGAGAACACAGAGCTTGTAGCTATTCCGGGTGCGTGTGTGTCATCTGTTGCTAAGAGGAGCTGGCTTCACAGTCAGAAAGCCCTCTTCTTCTAGCACTAACCGAAAGGATATGTGATTTCAAAGACGCTTTTAGAAAATTAGCTGAAAAGTGAATAGTAGGAGGGGGGAGGAAGAACTCAGAAAGCCCTTCTCTATTGAGACTGTTTCCTTAAGGATTTTGCAAGATTTAGTGGGCTGACTTTATTGATTTTGTTTTTTCAATTGAAATACAGGAGAGTGTTACCCAAATCCAAAATAATATAGTAAAATTTGAACAAACCTCCATGACTGACTAAAAAGACCTCCTTTAGATTCTGTTACACTTGCCTTTGTGGCTATTTACATGTCCTTTACCACACATGACTAACAGAGAACCATTGAAGAGCCTTCTGACAATTGAAGATCCATCAGAAATACAGATGAAAACACTTTGAAATTTCAAAGTAACAGAATTTCCCCATGATTTCGTGGATCAATTTGCACACTATTGATTTTTGAAAAGCCTTTGAGGAACCAGCACATCTCATTCAAGTGAAACACATGTGTTATTAGTGAGTAAATATTTCAAGATCTGGAGAGCAGGGGGAATGTTTTAAGGAAAACATCAATGGCATTTATTGGAATCATAGGAAAGTCATTGCAGACAAGAGCAGCTATATTTCTGAATGTTGCCTTTTGAGTAGTATGATGCTTAAAAAGGAAGGAGTATTAAATAAATGACACAAGCAATGTCAATTTATTAGAATATTCTTTGTTTCCTTTAAGAGGTTAAAGTTTTTAAAAAGTAGTTCCTAATATTGGTTGTTCAGACCACAACTAGAAAGACTTTCAGAATGACTCAAGACATTTTCAAGATCCTTTCAAAGTAATGAAGGAATTCGTGGGAAATTGTGTGGTCAGGTCATCAGATCATGTCCTTAGTGCTTGCCCTGAGACTGAGTTTGGGTGATATTGCTCTTATTAGCATTAGAAGAAGCAAAGGAAGAGGCTTTCCAGTAATTATATATTCATTCCATCTCTTTTCTCTCTCTAAACAAAATTCATTTCTCCAAATTCTTCTCTTGTTTTCTATACTCTCCAAAATGCCATTTGTTTTACCACTGATTTAAAATTTCTATCCTTTTCTTGGTGATCTTCCTCAGAGACTGTCCTTAAAGAATGGTGTAAGTATGTGCTCAATTGCTCAGTCGTGTCTGACTCTTCGTGACCCCATGGACTGCAGCCCACCAGGCTCCTCTGTCCATGGGATTTTCTAAGCAAGAATACTACAGTAGCTTGTCAGTTCCTTCTCCAGCTGTAAGCATGCTTAATCATTTAAAAGAGACTTCAGTCACTCTTATTGAGGCCACCAAGAGCCTTCAATAAATCAAAGGAGAGGATACTCTCTAGTTTGTTTTTCCAATTCTTTCACTATTCAGTTGTAAATAATATCATCTCAAAAAGAAAGAACACCCCTCTGAAAGTGTATTATAGTTGAGAGTTACTCAGGAAATATCAGCCATTCTCTCAATCGAATAGACCAATGTCAATTTCTCCTGGACAACATCAGTGATCCAAATGTGTCAATGGATTGCTATTGTTGTTGTTCAGTTGCTCAGTTCAGTTCAATCAGCTCAACCATGTCCGACTCCTTGTGACCCCATGAATCGCAGCATGCCAGGCCCCCTGTCCATCACCAACTCCCAGAGTTTACTCAAACTCATGCCCATCGAGTCGGTGATGCCATCCAGCCATCTCATCCTCTGTCGTCCCCTTCTCCTCCTGCCCCCAATCCCTCCCAGCATCAGGGTCTTTTCCAGTGAGTCAACTCTTCGCATGAGGTGGCCAAAGTATTGGAATTTCAGCTTCAGCATCAGTCCTTCCAATGAACACCCAGGACTGATCTCCTTTAGGATGGACTGGTTGGATCTCCTTGCAGTCCAAGGCGACTCTCAAGAGTCTTCTCCAACACCACAGTTCAAAAGTATCAATTTTTCGGCGCTCAGCTTTCTTCACAGTCCAACTCTCACATCCATACATGACCACTGGATAAACCATAGCCTTGACTAGACGGACCTTTGTTGGCAAAGTAATGTCTCTGCTTTTTAATATGCTATCTAGGTTGGTTATAACTTTCCTTCCAAGGAGTAAGTGTCTTTTAATTTCATGGCTACAATCACCATCTGCAGTGATTTTGGAGCCCAAAAAATAAAGTCTGACACTGTTTCCACTGTTTCCCCATCTATTTGCCATGAAGTGATGGGACCAGATGCCATGATCTTAGTTTTCTGAATGTTAAGCTTTAAGCCATTTTTTCACTCTCCTCTTTCACTTTCATCAAGAGGCTTTTTAGTTACTCTTCACTTTCTGCCATAAAGGTGGTGTCATCTGCATATCTGAGGTTATTGATATTTCTCTTGGCAATCTTGATTCCAGCTTGTGCTTCCTCCAGCCCAGCATTTCTCATGATGTACTCTGCATATAAGTTAAATAAGCAGGGTGACAATATACAGCCTTGACATACTTCTTTTCCTATTTGGAACCAGTCTGTTGTTCCATGTCCAGTTCTAACTGTTGCTTCCTGACCTGCATACAGGTTTCTCAAGAGGCAGGTCAGGTGGTCTGGTATGCCCATCTCTTTCAGAATTTCCCACAGTTTATTGTGATCCACACAGTCAAAGGCTTTGGCATAGTCAATAAAGCAGAAATAGATGTTTTTCTGGAACTCTCTTGCTTTTTCAATGATCCAGTGGATGTTGGCAATTTGATCTCTGGTTCCTCTGCCTTTTCTAAAACCAGCTTGAACATCTGGAAGTTCTCGGTTCACGTATTGCTGAAGCCTGGCTTGGAGAATTTTGAGCATTACTTTACTAGCATGTGAGATAAGTGTAACCATGTGGTAGTTTGAGCATTCTTTGGGATTGCCTTTCTTTGGGATTGGAATGAAAACTGACCTTTCCCAGTCCTGTGGCCACTGCTGAGTTTTCCAAATTTTCTGGCATACTGAGTGCAGCACTTTCACAGCATCATCTTTCAGGATTTGAAATAGCTCAACTGGAATTCCATCACCTCCACTGGCTTTGTTCATAGTGATGCTTTCTAAGGTCCACTTGACTTCACATTCCAGGATGTCTGGCTCTAGGTGAGTGATCACACTATCGTGATTATCTGGGTCATGAAGATCATTTTTGTACAGTTCTGTGTATTCTTGCCACCTTTTTAAAATATCTTCTCCTTCTGTTAGGTCCATACCATTTCTGTCCTTTATCAAACTCATCTTTGCATGAAATGTTCCCTTGGTATCTCTAATTTTCTTGAAGAAGTCTCTAGTCTTTCCCATTCTGTTGTTTTCCTTTATTTCTTTGCATTGATCACTTGAGGAAGGCTTTCTTATCTCTTGTGGCTATTCTTTGGAACTCTGCATCCAAATGGGAATATCTTTCCTTTTCTCCTTTGCTTTTCACTTCTTTTTTTTTTTCACAGCTATTTGTAGGGCCTCCTCAGACAACCATTTTGCCTTCTTGCATTTCTTCTCCATGGGGATGGTCTTGATCCCTGTCTCCTGTACAATGTCATGAACCTCCGTCCATAGTTCATCAGGCACTCTGTCTATCAGATCTAGTCCCTTAAATCTATTTCTCCCTTCCACTGTATAGTCATAAGGGATGTGATTTAGGTCATACCTGAATGGTCTAGTGGTTTTCCCTACTTTCTTCAATTTAAGTCTGAATTTGGCAATAAGGAGTTCATGATCTGAGCCACAGTCAGCTCCCGGTCTTGTTTTTGCTGACAGTATAGAGCTTCTCCATCTTTGGCTGCAAAGAATATAATCAATCTGATTTTGGTGTTGACCATCTGGTGATGTTCATGTGTAGAGTCTTTTCTTGTGTTGTTGGAAGAGAGTGTTTGCTATGACCAGTGCATTCTCTTGGCAAAATTCTATTAGCCTTTGCCCTGCTTCGTTCCATACTCCAAGGCCAAATTTCCTTGTTACTCCAGGTGTTTCTTGACTTCCTACTTTTGCATTCCAGTCCCCTATAATGAAAAGGACATCTTTTTTGGGTGTTAGTTCTAAAAGGTCTTGTAGGTCTTCATAGAACCGTTCAACTTCAGCTTCTTCAGCATTACTGGTTGGGGCATAGGCTTGGATTACCGTGATATTGAATGGTTTGCCTTGGAAATGAACAGAGATCATTCTGTCATTTTTGAGATTGCATCCAAGTACTGCATTTCAGACTCTTGTTGACCATGATGGCTACTCCATTTCTTCTAAGGGATTCCTGCCCACAATAGTAGATATAATGGTCATCTGAATTAAATTCACCCATTCCAGTCCATTTTAGTTCACTGATTCCTAGAATGTTGACATTCACTCTTGCCATCTCCTGTTTGACCACTTCCAATTTGCCTTGATTCATGGACCTAACATTCCAGGTTCCTATGCAATATTGTTCAGTTGCTCAGTCATGTCTAATTCTTTTCGACCCCATGGACTGCAGCATGCCAAGCTTCCCTGTCTTTCACCATCACCTGCATCTCGCTCAAACTCATCTTGCTTGAGTCAGTGATGCCATCCAACCATCCCATCCTCTGTTGTCCCCTTCTCCTCCCACCTTCCATCTTTCCCAGCATCATGGTCTTTTCCAATGAGTCAGTTCTTTGCATCAGGTGACCAAAGAATTGGAGCTTCAGCTTCAGCATCAGTCCTTCCAATGAATATTCAGGATTGATTTCCTTTAGGATGGACTTGTTTGATCTCCTTGCAGTCCAAGGGACTCTCAGGAGTCTTCTCCAACACCACAGTTCAAAAGCATCAATTCTTCGGTGCTCAGCTTTCTTTATGGTCCAACTCTCACATCCATACATGACTACTGGAAAAACCATAGCTTTGACTAGATGGACCTTTGTTGGCAAAGTGACGTCTCTGCTTTTTAATATGCTGTCTAGGTTGGCCATAACTTCCCTTCCAAAGAGTAAGCATCTTTTAATTTCATGGCTGCAGTCACCCTCTGCAGTGATTTTAGAGCCCAAGAAAATAAAGTCTGTCACTGTTTCCATTGTTTCCACATCTATTTGTCATGAAGTGATGGGACCGGATGCCATGATCTTCATTTTCTGAATGTTGAGTTTTAAACCAACTTTTTCACTCTCTTCTTTTACCCTCATCAAGAGACTCTTTAGTTCATCTTTGCTTTCTGCTATAAGGGTTGTGTCATCTGCATATCTAAGGTTATTTGATACTTCTCCGAGCAATCTTGATTCCAGCTTGTGATTCATCCAACTCAGCATTGTGCATGATGTACTCTGCATATAAGTTAAATAAGCAAGGTAACAATATACAGCCTTGACATACTTTTTTTCCCAGTTTGGAACCAGTCAACTGTTTCATGTCTGGTTCTAATTGTTGCTTCTTGACCTGCATACAGGTTTCTCAGGAGGCAGGTAAGGTAGTCTGGTATTCCCATCTCTTTAAGAATTTTCCAGTTTGTTGTGATCCACACAGTCAAAGGCTTTAGTGTAGTCAATGAAGCAGAAATAGATGTTTTTCTGGAATTCTCTTGCTTTTTCTATGATCCAGCAGATGTTGGCAATTTGATCTTTGGTTCCTCTGCCTTTTCTAAATTCAGCTTGAACATCTAGAAGTTCTGGATTCACACTGAACCCTAACTTGATGAACTTTGAGCATTACTTTTCTCGCATGTGAAATGAGTGCAACTGTATGGTAGTTTGAGCATTCTTTGGCATTGCCTTTCTTTGGGATTGGAATGAAACTGACCTTTTCCAGTCCTGTGGCCATTACTGAGTTTTCCAAGTTGGCAAGCATAGTGAGTGCAGGACTTTAGCAGCACTGTCAATAGACGCAGTGTCAACAGTGTCAATAGATAGTCTTCTTTAGTATTTATATTGACTATGGCTATTCAGAGAACATAGTAGTCAGTTCTGCCTTTCACATAAGTGCATATACTGAACAGTATGAGAGAAAGTAGAACATATACTTTAACATAAGAATTAATATAAGAAAAATGATAAGGTACATCTGTTTAGGAGCTATATATTCAATACCGTACATTGCTTAAACCACCTAGAACTAATATTAGATTTGCTGAAAAGTTCATTCATGATTTTCTGCATCTTATGGAAAAAACCCAAACAAAGTTTCTGGCCAACTCAATACAATCCAAGAATGATAAACAGACATGTTTCAGACACATTAAAAAAAAAACTCAGATATTTTGGAGATTTTCTCTAATATCATGCATGGGTCCACATTTAGAAGCAAAGCAAAACAGGGTCACAAATGAGTTTCCCTATCATTGGCATCATTAAACCTTCTTGAAATGAGATTCAAGAATTACCTAGATCAATTCATATTATATAATGTTGTTATTCAGAGTGGTCCATGCACCAGAAATATCAGTATTACTTGGGAGTCTGTTAGAAATGCAAAAATCCCAGGAGCTACCCCAGACCTACTGAGTCAGAATTTGCATCTTATCAATCCTCATGTGATTTTTAACCACATTCAAACTTGAGAAATATTGCCCAAAACTCAACAGACCATGTGGTCCCAGTGTTTACTTCTATTATGGCTTTGCAAGAGCACATTTCAATCATTCCAGATACTGCTAGAGATTCAGTTTCATGAATCTCCTGACAGGTCCATACTCAGATTTGCTTCTATATTGTGAGAAATGACATAAGCTATTGGTAAATGGCTATACAGTATGGCCCTAGTGGAACAAACAAACATGTAGCTTGAGGTCAAAAGAATTATGCCTGACTCACTACTAGCTATGTAAACTGAACAAGATGTTTTATCTCTCTAGTTGTCATTTCTTTCACTTAATGGAATTGGGTAAATACTACCTGCATCATAGTGCTGTGAAGAAAATGAACTGAGTGATCAAAGCAGAGTACTTAAATAAATAAAAGATTGATCTATTACCTGAGGACCATTGGTAATTTCTTCCCAGAACTTCAGTATCAATTTCTCTTCTCTGGTTAACTCTCTAACTTATTGTACCAAAGGTATTATGCAAGTTCCCACCAGCTAGAGTCTTTCATTTCCGCAAGGCCTTAGCCTCTGAGGTCTCATCACAAAATCCTCGTTACACTCTCTGACCATGTTTAGTCCAAACAATGGCATGTGAATACAGTGCAAATGACATGTAGAGTATTTCCAACACCATAATTTAAGTGAAACGATCTTGTCCAAGCCTGACTGCAATTAGAGGACTCCTGGAGAATCCCAGAGACATTTTATGACCATCTGTCAAACTATGGCTTGGAGAATGCTGAGTCCTATCTGCAACACAAAATAATGGATCCGGAGGGCTTGTCTCATTTAGATAGTTTTACTGTTTGTCCTTGTTTGCCCAGCACAATCCCAGTTTACTCTTGTTTATCCAGATGTGATTATTAACAGCCCCAATTTCACTTTAAAAGTTGTCCCAGCTTGTATGATAAATTATACAGTCATCTATAAGCAGATGGCTTTGGCTATCCAAAGTTAAACAGGCAAATGCAAAAGAAATGCTGTGCTTATTCCCTTGCCTTACCTAAGAAGCTCTTATTTAAAACTTGTTTCTGACATAGACTCCCGTGCATTTCATCAGGTGTCCCAATCTCTGCTGGACATGCTATTCTCCACTGGCATGCATTACCCTTTAACATCCTCCCCACCCCAATCTTCTCCTCTGTTGCAGAGGATGAAAACTTGGGATACATGCACCAGACAGCCTTGCCAGTTGGGGTCCATTAAGTCTTAGACTCCATGGTAAGCTGCATTAGTGTGAGGTTTGGAAACAGATGAGAAGCACAGTCCATTTTCCTTCTTCTGGAAGTGGCAAGCAGACTCGTAGGTCCCCCCAATGCATGTTTGTCTGTTGTTACTGCAGCCTCTGCATTCCCCAGCCACTTAATCTGCTTTGATGCTGAAGAAGATCAATAAAGTGGGCAGTGATTTCCTCCACATCCCTGCCCCTGGGTGTTAATATCTCTGTAAGTCTCTGCATATGTGAAAAGGAAAGCTAGTGGACTCAGTCTGACTTTCACCTCTTTCTCCATTCCAGTACTGTATTGTTGTTTGTTTTTTCTTGCTTGCTTGTGGATGTTTTAACAATTTTACTAAGCTATAATTGATATAATTAACCTCCTCACTCCTCTTTGTTCCCCACACCCAGGGAAGCTAAAGATCTTCTATTTGTTACTATACATTAGTTTATATCTTAAAGTTTTATATAAACGGAATCTTACAATATGTACACTTTTATATCTGGCTTATTTCACTCACCATGTTTTTGAGATTCATCAATGTTGTGGCAGGTGCCAAATTTCATTACTTTGTATTACTGAATAGAATTCCATTATATGGGCTTCCCTGGTGGCTCAGTTGGTAAAGAATCCGCCTGCAATGCAGGAGGCATGGGTTTGATCCCTAGGTTGAGGAAGATGCCCTGGAGAAGGAAATGGCAACCTACTCCAGTATTCTTGCCTGGGAAATCCCATGGACAGAGGAACCTGGTGGGCTACAGTCCATGAGATCTCAAAAGTTGGACACAAATTAGAGACTAAACCACCAATCACCACCATATTCCATTATATAGATATACCTTGTTCACCTGCATGCCTATTTATGGATGTTTGCACTGTTTTCAGTTTTTTGCTGACTACAAATAAAGCTGCTGTGAATCCTCTTACAAGTCTTTGTATAGATATGATTTCACTGTCTTTGAATAAAGAGCTAAGAGTGAAATGCCTGGATCCTGTGAAGGCTTATTCAACATTTAAATAAATTTAAAAAAAAGATTTTCCAAAGTGATTATATTCCATTTGATATTGATTGTACTATTTTATATGTACAGTTTCCAGTTGTTCTATCTTTGTCAATATTTATAACTGTCTTTTTCATTTTATCCATTCTAATAGGGGAGAGATAAGATGATCCACATCTAAACTAAGACTGAATATGGCCACATTAGCTTAGAGGATAAGATATAAAAAAAAAAGTTAGGTAATGGTGAGGGATGAGAGAATGAAACATGGAATAGGAGAGGCCATGGGGTATGACTTGGATAAAATATCCACACCTTGCCATGTGAACCTCCAGAATTGAACATGGAGTGATGAAGAACATTCAGCAAGTCAGTTTGGGGATGCTCTTTAGAGAGTGCTAAATAAAAGCCCCTTTTGTCCAACCTAGAACTCTGCCTCCTGAGAATCAGTGACAGAGGTATCAGAAGTGGTACTTTAATGGGAAAGCTATATCATGGCCTCCCTCAGCATCCACTAGCCCATGTTGATGTGCACAGTGGTACCTTGTGATGTCTAAGCCCCCCAAGCCACCATTGGCTGGGGGAGTGCCTAGCTGACCATCAGATTGAAGGGTGTGGCTCCTCATTGTCCTGAGAGGGTATATATAGGGAGGACAAAGACAGAGATTCTGGGTTAGGCCACTTCTTGGAATCATCATGACTAAGGTAACTAAGAATCCATGGCAGTCAAGAAGAGTTGCAATGCGGTTTTCTTCAAGGATGAAAGGAAGAAAGAAGACCCTTTGTCAATGGAGATACAGGGGCAGTGTAAAGGTAAGATGACTCCTCCAACTAAGCTTCCCATGTTCTCCATTGACTTGCTGCCCAAGACCTCTACACTGCCCTTGCCTGGCACAAAAGCCCTCATGAGCTCACATCCTTTTTTCATGAAATCTCCCTTCCAACTCAGTTTTTATTCTCTTTCCTCAAAACTAATACCCTTGTCTTGTCTTTCCAGGCACGAAATATGACCATGAGGGTCAGAAGACCTCTACAAGGAAACTTAAGAAAGAAAATCCGATCATATGCCACTCAATCGAAGAAGGTGAAGAAAACAAGAAAGCCAAACTGTTTTTTTTCTGTTCCTGTGCACGTAAGAAATTGAATAAAAGCCAAAAAAAAGGTACCAAAATATGAGGCAGAGTCAAAGAAGGAGGCAGAATCCAAAGAGAAGATAAGCTCAGCAGCCCCAGAGTAAGAGACCCTGGAGAAGTACAACCTGGGCAGCAAGTAACTGAGTAGAAAAGGTCAGTTTAGAGTTGTGTCTCCAGAGGTCTACTTTCTTAGAAATGGCTATCCAGAAAAAGACTTAATCTCACACTAACATAGTAAACTGATGGCTGTGATTAAAATAAAGATCAAATGGTGAAAAGATGATATTCGTGTGTGTGTGTGTGTGTGTGTGTGTGTGTGTGTGAATTTTCTGATGGGAAGGGAGGGAAGAAAGAGAAGAGGTGGGTACCTGAGAAGGGAGGGATATGGGTTCCAGAGATGTTGGGGAACAGACACTCAGGTTCACACTTAGAGAGTAGAGGTCTGGACTGGGTCAGGAGTATGCACTGACGATAGATATCCCTGCTGAACACTTGATCTCAGGGTCAAGGAAAAGTGGTGTGGTGTTACTGCCTTTGTTTGGTGTGTGAAATGCCATTAGGGTCTAGATTGCCAGAACCCAGATGGGAAGAGGGTTTCACATGGGAATGGTGAATGTGAAACTCCCCCT
This sequence comes from Odocoileus virginianus, assembly GCF_023699985.2. Classification (NCBI taxonomy): domain Eukaryota; kingdom Metazoa; phylum Chordata; class Mammalia; order Artiodactyla; family Cervidae; genus Odocoileus; species Odocoileus virginianus. The sequence goes on from NW_027224269.1 coordinate 3,812,988, forward strand.
GAGAAAGACAGGCAGAAATCACTTCCTGACCACCCACCTCATAATGGGGTTTGTTGCATCACTCACCTATTCTGTCAGTTAAAGGTGCTCAGAATCACAAAATACTGATACAACTAAAATCCACAACTAGCACTCCCAAGGACTAAAATAATGTTTGGAGGGAACGGACCAAATATTGATTAGGCCACTTTTTTGCAAAGAAATTGGTGGGAGAAATGTGTTCCCAAAGGCAGGGTAGTGGGTGTGGCCCAATCCTGGTGCAGGTGACAAACAGGATCACCACTCGCAGACAATTTTTTTTTTGGGGGGCACTATGCAGGTTGTGGGATCTTAGCTCTCCGAATGGCGATTTAACCAGTGCCCCTTCTAGTGAAAGCATGGAGTCCTAACTACTGGACAGCCAGAGAAGTTATTACACAGAATTTGATACAAATATTAATATACAACTGAGTAAAAGCTGATCTTTTATTTATCACCATACCATAGCATTTCTAAATAATGACAGTGGTAAAACATTCTTCCCCAATAAAGTCTTTTGTTAGTCCAAGTTCTACAAGTTTATCATGGTTTAAAAGTAAGAGTATGGAATATTTAATTTGGTGTTAACTTTCATTTTGAAATGTTTTAAAAGGTTCAAGGAGTAGTCAATCAAATATGGAGATATATAAGGCAGAATCTCTGACCAAAGGAATCCTATGTGTCTTCAGAAAATATTTTAGAAGAAACTAAAACACAGAGTTTCAACATCAGCCTCAAGAGTTGAGTTCAGATTTTAAGTCAATGATATGGTATCTTTAATCTGGACTGAAGCTCCCTAATTAAATCTTTCTGGCACTTTAACTCCTGAGAGACCCAGTTGATGATTCAAAGTCAGTCACTGAATGTGATTTGAAATCAATAAGAATGAAAGACACCCTGGGTGTGCTGTCCTTTCAAAGGAAGTGAGAGCACTATCATGTCTTGCCTGCAGAAAATTAATTATCTAAAGCAGCTACCAGGATGATATGGACAGACAGACCTTATACCTACAAATAGGTCAGTGCTGTGATTCCAGATCTGTATATATTATCACAATTTAATACTATCACACTTTAATGCCCTGCTGTAAGACTTACTGAAATGCTTGCTGTTATAAGGGAAGGTAACAGATTGCTAGGACTGAAGAGCTGAATGTGAAAGTCATTCAGTCTTGTCCGACTCTTGGCGATCTTATAGACTATACAGCCCATGGGATTCTTCAGGCCACAATACTGGAGTGGGTAGCCTTTCCTTCTCCAGGGGATCTTCCCAACCCAGGGATCAAACCCAGGTCTCCCACATTGCAGGTGGATTCTTTACCAGCTAAGCCACAAGGGAAGCCAAAGAATATGGAGTGGGTAGCCTATCCCTTCTCCAGCAGATCTCCCCAATCCAGGAATCGAACAGGGGTCTCCATCATTGCAGGTGAATTCTTTCCCACCTGAGCTAGCAGGGAAGCCCTGCTGCTGCTGCTAAGTCACTTCAGTCATGTCCGACTCTGTGCGACTCCATAGACGGCAGCCCGTGAGGCTCCCCCGTCCCTGGAATTCTCCAGGCAAGAACATTGGTGTGGGTTGCCATTTCCTTCTCCAATGCATGAAAGTGAAAAGTGAAAGTGAAGACGCTCAGTTGTGTCCGACTCTTAGCGACCCCATGGACTGGACTGCAGCCTACCAGGCTCCTCCGTCCATGGGATTTTCCAGGCAAGAGTACTGGAGTGGGTTGTCCTTGCCTTCTTCTAGGGAAACCCTGAGGTGGACCAAAAGCTGATGTTAGAGGGCCCTGTTTCTCCAAAGTAGCCCTGGTATATATTCAAATATGCATGGATATACTGCCACCTTCCAGAAAGAAGTGAGGATGCATCGACTGTAAAAAGGATCCACAGACACTTAGGGTTAAAAGAGAAAATCATAAATAATAAGTCATGAGTTGAGAAAGGATATATCCAAGTAGGACAACAGCAAAAAAAATCAATATCAGACACCTGTAGTTCCCCTTGAAAAGGATGGTATATTGTGACTCAGACATGTCAAGTCCCATTGCAAAAGCTGTTTTGTATTTTGGGGAGAGCTTTTTGTTTTTGCTCATTAGCACACTGAACAAACTACTTGACTTCCACTTTTACAGGTTCCCTACGAATAGATTCCAACTGACCTCTCTAGCCGTGTCCATAGCAACCTCTATGGACTAATACAATGATTTCCCTAAGACCTCCTGCTTTCCTCTTTGCCTGTGGCCATGCTTTCTTCTGTGACTCAGAAACTAACAATCATCTAAGGCCAGCCTAATGGTCATTTCCCAAAGAAATTTTCTCAATCATTCTCTTGAGTATTAATTTCTTCATGTTCTCTAATCACTTACCGTTTATTACATGCAGCTTTTATGATAGTTTTCGAGTATGTGTCTTATCAGAAACACATGCCAGAGAGGTAAATTGATTAGAAATAAATATTTTGGTGATATAAAATGTTATCAGGGGTTGAATTATCTAAGACTGTCAGGGATAGAATCACTCTCTTCTGCCAAATATATCTAAGAATCTGTTTGAAAATATAATAAAATCCATAAACCAGAGAGTGGATCAGAAGTCAAAGGAACTTAAATCAGAAGCTTCTTTTATCATTGGTCAAGAGGGACACCGTGTCCTTGTATTAAGACCACCCATTTTCATGACACCAAAGGCAAAAGCCAAAGCATTGTCCAGGGACTCATGATAAGAGCACAATACTGCTGGCCCAGAGTCTTCTCTTGCTTGGCAGAGGTCAAGAGAAAGTTTATGTGCTAAGAGTCAAAACACTTCTGCACAGGACCATATCCACGTATCAGTGGGAATCAAGTGGGAGTCCCCAAACTCTCCATGGTCCCAGCAGGTCCCTCACCCCATTACCTTTCCTACAGGCTTGTCACCCATTTCTGCCTTGAGATGATCATGATTAAATTTCACCTTGCTATCTCCTCAGTTAATTGCAGTGGGCAAACTGGACACCCGAATGGAAAAGAATGAAATTGGACCCTTAACTTAAACCATACAAAACTAAACTCAAAGCTGATTAAAGATTTAAATGTAAGATCTGAAACTATAAAACTACTTGAAGGAAACATACTGGAGAAGATTTATAACATTGGTCTAAGAAATTATTTATTGTATGAGACACCAAAAGCATAGGCAACAAAAGGAAGAACAGAAAACTATGACTACATCACACTAAAAAGCTGCCTCCCCCAACAAACACATCAAAAACACATCTATATAGAAGCCAAACTGATGATTACCAAAGGGGAATTTGTGGGGAGGGATAAATTAGGAGTTGGGGATTAACATATACACACCACTGTATTTAAAATAGATAACCAACAAGGACCTACTATAAAGCCACAGGGAACTCTGCTCAATATTCTGTAACAACATATATGGGAGAAGAATTTGTAAAGGAGTAGGTATATGCATGCGTGCATGTGCAAGCTTAGTCCTTTCAGTCATGTCTGATTCTTTCCTACACTATGGACTATAACCCACTAGGCTCCTCTGTCCATGGGATTCTCCAGGCAAGAATACTGGAGTGGGCTTTCATGGCCTCCTAAGGGGATCTTACCAATCCAGGGATCGAACCCGCATCTCCTGAATTGCAGACAGATTTTTTACCAACTGAGCAACATGGGAAACCAAGATACGTGTATATGTGAAGCTGAATATTTTTCTGTACATCTGAAACTAACACAACATAGTAAATCAGATATATTCCAATGAGAAAAGAATATATCAATATGTGGAATGATTATCTAAAAAAATTAACTGGAAAATTGCAGAAAGACTCCTGAATCAAGACTCTAAGAAAGATCGACATGGAATAGTGTAGGAAGGGAAAAGGAGCATTCAAGTCCTGACCTGTGCCCCTGGGACAGGACTCAGAATATAAGGGAGATTACACAGGTGGAGATCTACCCTGGGTGTGAGTGGTTTGAGCTATATATTGGGCATGACAGGCCTGGGGTCTAACACAGGGAAGACAAGCACCCTTAGCTGGTTGCAGGGCCATGCGGACTAATGGGAGGGCTGTGGGAAGCCTGGACTCCCCCGTTGAGGACCACATGCTCAGGGGCTTACTCCCAAGGCACGGTGAAAAGGACAGATTTAGACTGCATTTGTGGCTTCCTGTCTTCCCCAAAACTACCCAACCCTGCACATGCCCAGCTTATTACATGTGGCTGCTCTGCACTGGAGCAGGGGCTGCCATGACGAGGCAGAGAGCTGGGATGTGGGAAGCAGAGGTGCATCTGGCCCAGGGCGGCATCTGGGTGGGACAGCCGGGGCCATGCTCATGGAGGGCACTTACACAGGCAGCCCATTGGGAGAAATTCTGATTTCTGATGGAGGCCAGACTGCCACAGCAGATGACCCAGTACCTGCCTGGAGACCATGCAGGCCTCAGCTACCCAATATCACCCCTCTTCAACAGGGCAGGGACAACAGAGGCTGGGAGAAGTGATTAGCTGTAAGGGACCAAGGGGTCTCAGACCAGAAGCTATGTTTAAGCAGGGTTGGAGAAGCTACTGCTGGTGCTGGCACAGGTGGCACATTGGAGGTAGCCTGGACCTCTGTCAGCAGCCAGCCTGCAGTCTGGCTCCTTTTTTTCCAGTGTGCACAGGCCCCTCTTGTCCCTCTGCGACAGGGGTTGCAGTGATGGGAGAAAGGAGGGCACACACTTAGAGGGAACACAGCCAGCTCTGGCCTGAAAATCAGGGCCTCTGCTCCAGAAACTTGGGACCCAACCCTGTCCTGATAGGGCCTGAGAAGGCCACTGAGAATAGAGGAAGTCTCTGCCTCACATCTGGCTCCAGCCCTGGCACCACCAATCTGCTACCAAGGTGACAGCTGCTGGCACACCCTGTGGAAAGACGTGACTTGTGGCCCATCAAATCCAGCCCCCCTCTGGGTACCACACAGAGTATACAGGGATGCTCCCCCACAAGGACACCCCCTCAAGACCATAATAGATAATTGATTCACTTAAAATCAGAAAGGCAGAGACAAATAGGAAGACAGAAGGACTGGTCTCCATTGAAAGACTGAGAGAAAACCTGACAAAGCAACCCAAAAGCAGGGATAAATAATGCACTAGGTAAAGAGTCTGAAGAATTAGTAATAATAATGCTAACTGAACTAGAACAAAATAGAGAAACACAGTCAAAATTCTAATAAGGAACTAGAAAATATAAAAAAGAACCAGACAGAGTTGAAGAATACAGTAATTGATATGAAAAACACAAGAGTAAACAGCAGACAGGATAATACACAAGAAAGCATAATAGTGGAAATCACAAGTTAGAATAGCTAAAAGAAAAACCAAAAATGAGAACTGTTTAAGAGACCTATGGATAACATTAAGTATATCAGCATTCATGTTATAGGCATCTCAGAAGGGCAAAAGAAAGAGAAGATGGTAAAATGTATTTGATGAAATTATGGCTGAAAACTTCCCAAACCAGAAGAAGGAAACACATCCAAGTACAGAAACCACACAGGGTACCAAACAAGATGAACCAAAACAAACCACACTAAGATGTAATATAATTAAAATGGCAGGAGTAAGAAATCAAGAGGATTCTAAAGGCAGCAAGAAAAAACACAGAGTCCATAAAAGGGAACTCCCTTAAGGCTATCTGCTGATTTTTGTATAGAAACTTTGCAGGCCAGAAGGGAGTGACATGATATATTGATATTTAAAGTGCTGAAAGAGAAATACTTATAACCTAGAATATCTACCAATAAGATTATCACTCAGAATTGAAAGAGACATAAAGAACTTCGCAGACAAGCAAAAATTATGAGTTAATTGAAAGTAAACCAACCCTGAAATAATTGTTAGAGCATCTTCTCTAAACAGAAAAGAGGTAACAATTTGTAAGAAAGGAGAAATCTCACTATTAAACATAGTAGCCAAGATATGGAAGCAAAGCAAATGCTCATCAATGGATAAATGGATAAAGAGCAGTGTTGTATATAGAGTAGCGCACATGTGCACACACACACACACACAAACACACACACACACACAATAGGATATTACTCAGCCACAAAAAGAATGAAAATCTGCTATTTGCAGAAACATGGAAGGACTTGTGAGGAATTATCCTCAGGGAAATAAGCCAAATTAAGAAAAAGAAAGACAAATACTGTGTAATATCATTTTATATTTCGAATCTAAAACTACAGCAAAATAGTGAATGAAACAAGAAGCAGACCCACAAACACAGTGTACAAACTAGTGTTTATCAGTGGTTTGAGGGAAGGGCAAGATAGCAGTATGGGATTAACATATACAAGCTGCTATGTGTAAACTAGCTCAACAACAAGGGTATATTGCACAGCACAGGGAAATACAGTCATCATTTTGTAATAAATTTAAATGGAGTATAATCTACAAAAAAACTGAGTCACTATGCTGTATACTGTAATATAGTATTGTAAGTCAACTATATTTCAATTTAAAAAAACAAAGTGAAAAGGCAACCTACAGAAATGGAGAAAGGATTTACAAATCCTACATATGATGAGGAGTTGTTGCTGTTGTTCAGTCACTCAGTCCTGTCTGAGTGCAGTCCGGACTGCAGCATGCCAGGATTTCCTGTCCATCACCATCTCCCGGAGCTTGCTCAAACTCATGTCCATGGAGTTGGTGATACCATCCAACCATCTCATCCTCTGTCATCCCCTTCTCTTTTGCCTTCAATCTTTCCCAGCATCAGGGTCTTTTCTAATGAGCTGGCTCTTCCCATCAGGTGGCCAAAGTATTGGAGCTTCAGCTTTAGCATCAGTCCTTCCAATGAATATTCAGGGTTGATTTATTTTAGGATTGACTGGTTTGATCTTGCAGTCCAAGGACTTTCAACTGGTCTTCTCCAACACCACAGTTCAAAAGCATGAATGCTTTTTAATTTTTTGCAATAAGGGATTCATATCCAAAAAAATCATATAACTCAATATCAAGAAAACAAACAAACAGATTAAACTATGGGCCCAAACAGACAATTTTTTCCAAAGTTATACAAGTGGCCAGAAGGCACATGAGAAGTCACTTGAAATCACAAGCCACCAGGGAAATGCAAATCAAAACCACGATGAGGTATCACCTCACACTCATCAGAATGTTAGTGTGTGTGTGTGTGTATCAGTTGCTCAGTTGTGTCTGGCTCTTTGCTATCCCATGGACTACAGCACACCAGGCTCCTCTGTCCATGAAATTCTACAGGCAAGATATACTGGAGTGGGGGAGCCATTCTCTTCCCCAGGGGATTTTCCCCACCTAGGGATCAAACCTGAGCCACCAGAGAATCTCACACACATCAGAATGGCTATCATCAAAAAGATAAACAACAGTAAGTTCTGCCAAGAGTGTGTGGAGAAAGGGAACTCTCCTGAATTGACAGTGGGGATGTGAAATGGAGTGGCCATTAGAGAAAGCAGTGTGAAATTTCCTCAGAAAATTAAAAATATGTACAGGTATGTTATCCAGCAATCTCACTTCTAGGTATCTATTAGAGGAAATAAAATCAGGATCTAGAATAGATACAAGCAATCTCATGTTTATTGCAGCATTATTCACAGCAGACAATGAGTGGAAACCAACTAAATGTCCACTAACAGGTGCATGGATAAAGAAAGTATGAGATATGCATACAAAGAAATATTATTCAACTTTGAAAGGAAAGTAAACCCTGTCATATGCTACACTATGGTTGAAATTTGAGGCCATTATATGTGAAATAAACCAGTCACAGAAGGAGAAATACTGGATGATTCCATCTATATGTTATCCAAAGAAGTCAGACTCAGAGGAGCAGATGGTAGAATGGTGGTTGCCAGGCTTTGGGGGAGTTGCTTTGCAATGGGTGTTGAGTTCTGCACCAAGATGAACAATTTCTAGAGGGCTGCTGTACAACAGTGTACATGTATTTAGCAAGAGTGCACTGTACACTTAAAAATCTGAGTTTAAAAGTTATATGTTTTTTACCAGAATGAAAAAGAAAAAAAATACATTTCCTCCTGCTTTCTACATATATTAATGACAGTTATGAAAAGAAGCCACAAGACCTGAGTCACCCATTCTTCATTTCCTGGACTCTGAAAGGCATTCTGCATCCTATTTTTTGACGATTTGTCCGACTTGCCCTCAACTCCTGAAACTCATTCTCTGGACACCTTGGAAATGATCACCATCAACATAAATGCCTCCATTTGCAAAATATCTCATCTTTTCACAGCACAGACCCCATTGTCCCTCTTCCTTATTGCAGGCATTTACAGACCCTTGGCTGGCTGTCACTCTCTCACACACAACTCTTTTCTTAACTATAGGCAATTTCAATATAAGCAAAGATGGTCCAACCAGTCCCCTGTCCTCTCACCTCCTTTTCTTCTACTCCAGTGGACTTGTTTTCCACCCCTTACTTAATCATTCCTGTATGTGTGTGTTCAGTTGCTCAGTTGTGTTTGACTCTTTGTGGCCCCATGGACTGTAGCCCTCCAGGCTCCTCTGTCCATGGAATTTTCCAGGCAAGAATACTGGAGCAGGTTGCCATTTCCTACTCTACAGGAACTTCTCCATCCAGTGCCACCTGAGAAGTCCAGTCATTCCCATGGCCATATCCTAAGACTTTATTCTTTCCAATAACAAGAACTCTTTCACAGTACTATTTCTTACCTTTTGGAAATGGGAGCTGTGGAAGAGTTGTGGTTATTGGAAAGAATAAAGTCTAAAACATTCTTTGATTACTAGGCTCTGTAATACACTGAGTGAAGGTCGCTCAGTCATGTCTGACTCTTTGTGATCCCATGGACTGTACAGTCCATGGAATTCTCCAGGCCAGAATACTGGAGTGGGTAGCCGTGTTTCCCTTCTCCAGGGGATCTTTCCAACCCAGGGATCGAACCCAGATCTCCCGCATTGCAGGCAGATTCTTTACCAGCTGAGCCACAAGGGAAGCCCAAGAATACTGGAGTGGGTAGTCTATCCCTTCTCCAGTGGATCTTCCCAACCCAGGAATTGAACTGGGGTCTCCTGCATTGCATGCAGATTCTTTACCAACTGAGCTATCAGGGAAGCATAATACACTGAACCTACAATATTTTGTTATCTGTCACTCCACTTATATCCTCAGATTCCTCATTATTCAGATTATATTATAATCAATTATAAGAATCAGTAATTGCATTCATGTCTTTTTCCAGTGGCAGTGTTGTCCTCATGTAGGTAAATTATTACTATGATAGGTTAATATTTCAAAAGTTCCCAGTATTATATGCAGTAAAGGCTTGTGGATGTATTAGAGAGGGTGCATTTGAGTTATGAGAATGGAATTGACAAGACATATTGACAATGGAAGATTAGAGAGAGTAAGCAACTAAGGATGACTTCTATTTATCTATCTTGGGACATGGAGTATAGATTGTCGAGACATTAACTGGTTTAAGTGAATACAAGAAGGGACATACATTTGTATGGGAGAAGATAATGTGCTTCCAGTCCCACCATGTTTTAACTGCCTCTGTGTCATTCAGATGGAGATATCTAGCTAGTAGCTGAAAAATATAGCCAAAGACCTCAGAAGAAAATTCAGAACAGAAGTTACTAAAGTATATAGTAAGGAAGTTAATCTATATGAGTGAAGGAAATTATTTAAGGTAAACCATATAAAGCAAAACAAAAAGAAGAGACTACATCGAGATAAAAATAAAACCTGCTTTGGGAATGTTTGGCTTTTTTTTTTTTATTTTTATTGATATCCATCACAGTGTGTAGTCAACATACTATCATCCAATTCTCTCACCAAAGAGGGAAATTATAGAAAAACAGAGATATGTTTATCATTATTATAGAAAGTTATATAATTCTTCTAAAATACCCATTTATTGCATAACTCCAAAGAGATGGATTGTGGTGCTTCCCAGGTGGCACAGTGGTAAAGAATATGCTTCCAATGCAGGAGATTCAAGAGAGGTGAGTTCAGTTGCTGGGTTGGGAAGATCCCCTGGAGTAGGAATGGCAACCCACTCTAGTATTCTTGCCTGGAGAACCCATGGACAAAGGAGCCTGGCAGGCTACAGGCCATGGGGTCACAAAATGTCAGACACAACTGAGCACACATGCATGCAAAGGGATAGAGTATTAGAAAAATTGTTTTCTGTTTAGAACATGACCTTACATGATAAGAAGATGCATTGCTTTATTTCATTCTGATATATTTTCGTGCTATGGGCTTTTCCCTTATTATTTAAGTTGCACTATAAAGATTCAACTATTTATGTTAGGGTCTCTGTAAACAAAGTCCCATCTAAAGTATTGGATCTAAGTGCCTGAAGTATTCTGACTCATACAAATTTCAGCATCTAAGATGATATGTCTGCCCTTAAATACCGGAAGAGAAAAGATTTATCTGAAATCATTGATGCCTATCAAATATTAAAAAAATTGAACAGGCAGGACTGGGGCTCTGCTTGGTTATTTTCCCATTTGCTTTTAGAAAGTTTCTTCCCTCAATATAGCATCATCATTCCTGTAAAAAGAACAATGCCTTTTCTTGAAGTTATCCAGAAAGTCAAAGGGAAAATTAGGTTATAAATCTGGCCCAGTTTTTTCTTAGACATGTGATATTCCCAAGTCATTTGACTTCTCTAGGTCTCAGTTCCTTATGTAAAGTGTTTTAAAAATATATGATTATGAAGATGATTAAGTAAAAGTCTGCTGCATAGCATGTAAGATATTAACTCTCTCCAACACAGTTCCACAAAACCAGGAGTTATTCTCTATTGTCCCAATTGATATGCCCAGGAAAATCCTTGGCACAAGGTAATTAATCAATAAATATTTCTGGAATGGGTGAATTAATTTTATCTTATTTTACCTGACTTTAACATCTTTCAAGTTCCAAATAAAAAGCAAAAAGAAAAAGAAATAAAGACATACAGAAAAACATTTACATCGATAAAAATAGGTAAAACTATTTCATGGAAGCCAAGAAATCATAATATAGTTGCTTTGAATGGGAAACACCAAATCAAACCAAGTAGAAAATCTTAAAATATGCAAAAGAGGAACATTCTGTGTCATAATTTCTATTCATCCCAATTTTTAAATAAGCTTACAGTAAGAAACCAAAGCAAAATAAACTTTCACCAGGAGGTAGGAGTTTTGAATATTTTTAATGCATCCTTATGTGTATTTTCTGAATTGTCTACTCTTTTCAACTAGTTTCATAAGCTAACACCACATTTTACCATTACTAAGTATGTCTCACCCCAACTATGCCACCTGTGGTCACTCTGCTGCTGGTGTTTTTAATGTAGAAGGTTTAAATTCTAGGGCAATTGCTTTTATGAATGAATGTGGCAAACAGGTCTATTTTTGATTTATCTGTGTATCAGACTGGAGATCCTCACATCATTTTACAAATCTCTTTCCCTTTCCTTAAATTGTTTTCTTTTCCTCTTGCTTTTGGTTAAACATTAGCTGCGTATTCTTTTTAAAATGCCTCTATGTTTTAGTCATTTAGATATTTTGCCCTGAATTCATTTCAATTTTTCATCATCCACTAAAGTCTAATACACTTCCTGAATAATTTAGTGGTTGCTCAAGTATTTGCAATATAAATTTGCTACTGATCCAACTCACCTTTCAGATAACACTATAGCATATCATGGATAATGAAGGTAACATAACAGATGTAACCAACTCTTTGTTCCTGTCCCTTATAACATTGCTGTCATTCATTTCACTTATCTGTATGCTATAATCACCTAATACATTGTTAGTGTTATTTGAGAAGTTATATAGAAGATCAATGAAGAAGAATTAAAATATCTTATTTTCCCTTCATGTATTCCTTTTCTGATGGTTGCTTTCCTTACATAGATCTAAACTTATGACCCACATCATCTTTTTTCTCCTTGAAGAACTTTTAGACTTACTAGCAGGGCAAATCTGTTGGAGATAAATTCCTTCTCTTTTAATGAATCAGACTATATTTCCTCTTCACTTTTAAATAATTATTTTGCAGGATATAGAATACTAGGTTGGTATCCATTTTATTTAAATATTTTAATATTTCACTCTCCTCCCTCTTTGTTTGTGTGTATTTTTATGAAAAGTCCTCTGTACAGTTCTTGTTCTTCAATAGGTTAGACTTCTTTTTTTTTTTTCTGAGTAATTTTGCACTTTATTTTCACTATAAAAATAGAAACAAATTTCTTATGATGTTTTACATAGAATAGAATATTAAGATGTATGTTTTCCTAGTAGATTTGTATGCCTTTTATATTAAGGTATGATTTAAAATAATTCTCCTTTAACTTCTTTCAAGATTTCACTTAATCTTTGGTTTGCTCAAGTTTTAATATTGTATTCTTTTTTATGGTACTTTCTTATTGGAATATAATTGCTTTACAATGTTCTGTTAGTTTATGCTGCACAACAATGTGACTCAGCCATATGTATACATATGGTATGCTTCTAAAGACATAGAAGAATATATATACATATATAATCAAATAAAATCTATATGTATGTTATTTTGGACTTTATCTTGCTTGGTGTTCTCTGAGCTTTTTTGTGTGTGTGGTTTAGTGTCTGTCATCAATTTTGCAAAGTTCTCAGCCAATATTACTTCAATTATTTCTTCTACTCCATTCTCTACTTTACTTCTAATATTCTGATTTTGTGTATGTTATTTTTTTTTAAATTCTCCCAGAGTTCTTGGATGTTATGTTCTGTTTGTTTTTTTTTTCTTTTTTTTCTTTGCATTTCAGCTTAGAAAGCTTCTTTTATTGATGCATCTTTAAGGTTACTAATTTTTTCCTTGACTCTGTTCAATTTATTTATGTGTTCAACAATGGTACTATTCATTTCTATTATAGTATGCTGAATTTCTGTCATTTTCTTTTAACATATTCTTAGCATTTCCATCTTTCTACTATTGCTCATCTGTTCTTGCACATTGTCCACTTTTTCTATTAAAACACTTAACATTTCAATTAAAGTTATTTTAAATTCCCTGTCTTGTAATTCCAAAACCTATATCTTACCTGAATCTTTTTGTGATGATTTATTAGTCTCATTAGACTGTGTTTTTGTCTTGCCTTTTAGGGTGCTTTGTATTTTTTTGTTGAAATGTAGATGATGTATCAGGTATTATGAAATATGTTAATCAGGATTCTCCAGGTAGACAGACCAAAACATCCATTCAGATTTTCCCATAAGATGTTATGGACTAAATGTTATATTACATGAATTTCATGAACCTTGAAAGAAGTAATTGATAAGTTGAGTTTCATTCAAGTGAAAAACTTATGTTCTATGAAATACAATATCCATACCATGAGAAGACAAGACATAGACTGGGAGAAAATATTCGCAAAAGCCACATTTGATAAAGGACTGTTATGTAAAATATACAGAGAACACTTCAAAGTCAACAATAAAAAAATCTGATTACAAAATGAACCAAAATCTTAACAGACACTTTGCTGAAGAATATATATAGAAGGGGAAAAAAAAAACATATGAAAAGATACTCCGCATCAGGGAATATGTCATCAGAGAAATGCAAGATAACACAACAGTGAGACACCATTACACACCTATTAGAATGACCAAAATCCAAAACAGTGACAATACCAAAGGATGTGAAGTAAGGATGTGAAACAATAAGCACTCTTTTTAAAAAATTAATTTATTTATTTTAATTGAAAGCTAATTACTTTACAATATTTTGGTGGTTTTTGCCATACATTGTGAAGAAGGCTGGGCACCGAAGAATTGATGCTTTTGAACTGTGGTGTTGGAGAAGACTCTTGAGAGTCCCTTGGACTGCAAGGAGATCCAACCAGTCCATCCTAAAGGAGATCGGTCCTGGGTGTTCATTAGGACTGATGCTGAAGCCGAAACTCCAATACTTTGGCCACCTCATGTGAAGAGTTGACTCATTGGAAAAGACCCTGATGCTGGGATGGATTGGGGACAGGAGGAGAGGGGACAACAGAGGATGAGATGGTTGGATGGCATCACTGACTCAATGGACATGAGTTTGGGTAAACTCCGGGAGTTGGTAATGGACAGGGAGGCCTGGCATGCTGCGATTCATGGGGTTGCAACAAGTCGGACATGACTGACCGACTTAACTGAACTGAACTGACATGAAGCAGCACGGGTGTACCTGTGCCCCTGTCCCGAAACACCTCCCACCTAACTCCCCATCCCATTCCTCTGGGTTGTACAGTGCAGCAGCTTTGTGTGCCCTGCTTCATGCATTGAACTTGGACAGGTCACCTATTTCACATATGGTAATACAATGTTTCAATGCTATTCTCTCAAATCATCCCACCCTCACCTTCTCTCAAAGTCCAAAAGTTTTATTCACTACAGGTGAAAATGCAACACAATAGAGCCACCTTAGAAAACAGTCTTGTGTTTCTTACCAAACCGAGCATATGTTTAACATATAGACAAGCGATTGTGCTCATTGGTATTTATCCAAAGAAGTTGAAAACTTAAGTCCATAAAAATAATTTATATCCAAATATTTGTGAAAAACTTATTCATAATTGTGAAAACTTGGAGGCAACCAAGAGGTCCTTCAGTAGGTGAAAGGATAAACTGTGGTACTTTCAAATAATGAAATATTAATCACTTCTAAAAAGTAATGAGCAATGAAGCCATGAAAGACATGGGGAAATCTTAAATGCATATTACTAGGGGAAACAAGCCAATGTGAAAAGGCTACCTACTATATGATTCCAACTATAGAGCATTATGAAAAAGGCAAAAGTCTAAAGAGTAAAAAGATCAGTGGTGACAAAGGGGTGGGGAGGGATGAATAGGCAGAGCACAGAGAATTTTTAGGTCAGTGAAATTAGACTGTATGATAGTATAATGATGGATACATGCATTATACAGGAGGCCAAATCCTTGGAGTATGCAATACCAAGATGAACCCTAATGTAGATTAAGTAATTCAGGTGAATATGATCTACCAATTCAGATTCTTCAACTGGAATAAATACACCACACTTATAGGGGGTGTTGGGAATCAGTTCTGTTCCGTTGCTCTGTCATGTCTGACCATTTGCGACCCCATGGACTGCAGCACGCCAGGCCTCCCTGTCCGTCACCAACTCCTGGAGGTTACTTACACTCATGTCCATAGAGTCGGTGGTGCCATCCAACCATCTAATCCTCTTTCATCCCCTTCTCCTCATGCCTTCAATTTTTCCGAGCATCAGGGTCTTTTACAATGAGTCATGTCTTTACATAGGTGACCAAAGTATTGGAGTTTCAGCATCAGCATTAGTCCTTACAATGAATATTCAAGACTGATTTCCTTTAGGATGGACTGGTTGGATCTCCTTGCAGTCCAAGAGACTCTCAAGAGTCTTCTCCAATACCACAGTTGAAAAGCATCAATTCTTGGGCACTCAGTTTTCCTTATAGTCCAACACTCACATCCATACATGACTACTGGGAAATCCATCTCTGCTTTTAAATATGCTGTCTAGGTTTGTCATAACTTTTCTTCCATGGAGCAACCGTTTTAATTTCATGGCTGCAGTCACCACCTATAGTGATTTTGAAGCCCCAAAATATAGTTTGTCACTGTTTCTATTCTTTCCCCATTTCTTTCCCATGAAGTGATGGGACCAGATGCCATGATCTTAGTTTTCTGAATGTTGAGTTTTAAGCCAACTTTTTCACTCTCCTCTTTCACTTTCATCAAGAGGTTCTTTAGTTCTTCTTTGCTTTCTGCCATAAGGGTGGTGTCATCTGCATATCTGAGGTTATTGATATTTCTCCCAGCAATCTTGATTCCAGCTTGTGCTTCATCCAGCCCAACATTTCTCATGATGTACTCTGCATATAAGTTACATAAGCAGGGTGACAATATACAGCCTTAATGTACTCCTTTCCCAATTTGGAACCAGTCTGTTTTTCCATGTCCAGTTCTAACTGTTGTTTCTTGACCTGCATACAGATTTTTCAAGAGGCAGGTCAGGTGGTCTGGTATTCCCATCTCTTTAAGAATTTTACACAGTTTGCTGTGATCCACACAGTCAAAGGGATTTGGCATAGTCAATAAGCAGAAGTAGATGTTTTTCTGGAACTCTTTTGTTTTTTTGATGATCCAACGGATGTTGGCAATTTGATCTTTGGTTCTTCTGTCTTTTCTAAATCTAGCTTGAACATCTGGAAGTTCATGGTTCTCATACTGTTGAAGCCAGGCTTGGAGAATTTTGAGCATTACTTTGCCAGTGTGTGAGATGAGCACTATTGTGCAGTAGTTTGAACACTCTTTGACATTGCCTTTCTTTGGGATTGGAATGAAAACTGACCTTTTCCAGTCCTGTCAGCCACTGCTAAGTTTTCCAAATTTGCTGGCATACTGAGTGCAGCACTTTCACAGCATCATCATTTAGGATTTGAAATAGCTCAACTGGAATTCCATCACCTCCACTAACTTAGTTCATAGTGATCCTTCCTAAGGCCCACTTGACTACGCATTCCAGGATGCCTGGCTCTAGATGAGTGATCATGCCATCTTGGTTATCTGGGTCATGAAGTTCTCTTTAGTATAGTTCTGTGAATTCTGGCCACGTCTTCTTAATATCTTCTGCTTCTATTAAGTCCATAACATTTCTTTCCTTTATTGTGCCTATCTTTGCATGAACTGTTCTGTTCCTATCTCTAATTTTATCGATAAGATCTCTAGTCTTCCCATTCTATTGCTTCCTTCTATTTCTTAGCATTGATCACTGAGGAAGGCTTTCTTACCTCTCCTTGCTATTCTCTGGAACTCTGCATTCAAATGGGTATATCTTTTCTTTTCTTCTTTGCCATTTGTTTCTCTTTTTTTTTCAGCTTTTTGTAAGGACTCCTCAGACAACCATTTTACTATTTTGCATTTCTTTTCTTGGGAAAGGTCTTGATCACTGCCTTGTGTACAATGTCATGAAACTTCATCCACAGTTCTTCAGGCACTCTGTCTATCAGATCTAATTCCTTGAATAATCATAAAGGATTTGATTTAAGTCATACCTCAATGGTCTACTGGTTTTCCATACTTTCTTCAATTTAAGTCTGAATTTGGCAATATGGAATTCCTGATCAGAGCCACAGTCAGATCCCAGTCTTTTTCCTGCTGACAGTATAGATCTTCTCCATCTTTGACTGAAAAGAATAT
This sequence comes from Odocoileus virginianus, assembly GCF_023699985.2. Taxonomy (NCBI): domain Eukaryota; kingdom Metazoa; phylum Chordata; class Mammalia; order Artiodactyla; family Cervidae; genus Odocoileus; species Odocoileus virginianus. Next base: position 3,830,232 of record NW_027224269.1, read on the forward strand.
GATCAATGTGATTTCAGTATTGAGCATCTGTTGATGTCTATGTGTAGTCTTCTTTTGTGTTGTTGAAAGAGGGTGTTTTCTATAACCAGTGCATTCTCTTAGGAAAACTCTACTAGCCTTTGCCCTGCTTCATTTGGTACTCCAAGGCCAAATTTGTCTGTTACTCCAGGTATCTCTTGGCTTTCTACTTTTGCATTCCAGTCCCCTATTATGAAAGGAAAATATTTTTTGAGTGTTCTAGAACACCTTGTATGTCTTCAGAGAACCATTTAACTTCTTCAGCATTACTGGTCAGAGCATAAACTTAAGATTACTGTGATATTGAATGGTTTGCATTGGAAACGAACAGAGATGATTCTGTCATTTTTGAGACTGCATCCAAGTACTGCATTTTGACCTCTTTTGTTGACTATGATTGCTACTCCATTTCTTCTGAGGGATTCTTAACCACAGTAGTAGATATAATGGTCATCTGAGTTAAAATCACCCATTCCAGTCCATTTTAGTTTGCTGATTCCTAAAATGCTGATGTTCACTCTTGAATCGCCTCTTTGACCACTTCCAATTTGCTTTGATTCATGGACCTAACATTCCAGGTTCCTATGCAATATTGCTCTTTACAGCATTGACTTCTTCCATCACCAGTCACATCCACAACTGGGTGTTGTTTTTTGCTTTGGCTCCATCTCTTCATTCTTTCTGGAGTTATTTCTCCACTGATCTCCAGTAGCATATTGGGCACCTACCAGCCTGGGGAGTTCATCTTTCAGTGTCTTATCTTTTTGCCTTTTCATACTGTTCATGGGGTTCTCAAGGCAAGAATACTGAAGTGGTTTGCCATTCCCTTCTCCAGTGGACCATGTTTTGTCAGAACTCTCCACCATGACCTGTCCGTCTTGGGTGGCCCTACACAGCATGGCTCATAGTTTCATTGAGTTAGACAAGGCTGTGTTCCGTGTGATCAGATTGGTGAGTTTAGTGCAAGTGTGGGTTTCATTCTGTCTGCCCTCTGATGGAGAAGTATAAGAGGCTTATGGAAGCTTCCTGATGGGAGAGACTCACTGAGGGGGAAACTGGATCTTTCTCTGATGAGCCAGGCCATCCTCAGTAAATCTTTAATTCAGTCTTCTGTTGATGGGCGGGGTTGTGTTCCCTCCCTGTCATTTGACCTGAGGACAAACTATCCTAGAGGTAATGAAGATAATGGCAATCTCCTTCAAAAGGTGCCATGCAGACACTGCTTCACTCACAGCCCTCGACCCTGTAGCAGGCAACTACTGACCAATGCCTCCGCTGGCGATGCCTGGAAGTTCAGCAGCAAGTCTGGGTCAGTGTCCTGTTGGGTTACTGTTCCTTTCTCCTGGGTCCTGGTGCTCACAAGATTTTGTTTGTGCCATCCAAGAGTCTGTTTCCCCAGTCCTGTGTAAGTTTTGGCAACTGTATGGTGGGGTTAATGGTAACCTCCTCCAAGAGAGCTTATGCCACAACCAGGTTTACTGCACTGAGAGCCCCTGCTCCAACAGCAGTCAACTGATGACCAGTACCTCTGCAGGAGACACTCAAACACAGTTCTGTCTCAGTCTCTGTGGAGTCTCTGGGTCCTGGTGCACACAAGGTTTGTTTGAGCCCTCTGAGTGTCTCTGGTGGGTATGGAGTTTGATTCTAAACGTGATTTGCCCCTCCTACCATCTTACTGGGGCTTATTCTTTGCCCTTGGATGTAGGGTATCTTTTTTTGGTGGGGTCCAACATTCTCCTGTCGATGGTTGTTCAGCAGCGAGTTGTAATTTTGGAGTTCTTGCAGGCGAAGTTGAGTGCACGTCCTTCTACTCTGACACCTTGGAGAAAATGTTGAGAATGGTGAAGGCTATATATGTGTGGACACAGGGAATATATGAGCGATATCTGTACCTTCCTCACAATTTTGCCATGAATCTAAAACTGATCTAAAAATAATGACCCTAAAAGTGAGACAAATAAACAATATAGATTCATGGGTCACTTACTTTATCTAAGGCTTCTAGGGCACCCAGAGTTGGACAAGCTACATCCTTGATCCAGTTGACTGCTCTCAGATCCTTCCACTCTTCTACTTAAAATTCTCACACAGTGTCAGGGTGCAAGGGGTAGTGAAAGTATAAAAGAGAAGCACAAAGAAGTTGTTTTTTGGTGATGAAATAGCTCTGCATCTTTACTGTGCTGGTAGTTACATGCACTTAACACATTTGACCACATATCTAGGCACTATGGCTGAGCCAAGTTGACAAATAAAGGTCACCATGACAAGGACTGAGGTTTATAAATTGCCCATTATTGCAAGCTTTGTTGGATAAAAAACAAATATGCTCTAAAGTAATGAGGGAGTTGATTTGAAAAGATGATTACAATGTGTAATATGAACAAAATCTGAAAGTGTCTCCTAGTCAGCCAGAAAGGAATTTTATTTTTATAACAAGGAGTTAACAAGGCTAGAAATAATTGTTTATGGAAGAGTGATGTGAACCAGTGGCATAATCAGACAGTTCATATGATGTTCAGGTTCATAAGATGCTGTGATAGAAAACTGGAGTCAAAAATGTTTTTCCTGACGGTCCACACATTCTCAAGAAAGATCCATTTGGGAGTGTTGCTCCAAGGTTCATTTGTTATTTGTTTAAGCACCCCAATATTTGTTGTCATTTGTGAGTTAAAGTTCATAAACCATATACACAGAAGAGAAACTTTAAAATTTGTTCAAGTTACAGTTCTCACAAATCACTGGGGCAAACAGTTCAGCTAATTAATCACTGACAACTATCAATAACCTCAGATATGCAGGCGACACCACCCTTAAGGCAGACAGCAAAGAGGAACAAAAGAGCGCTACAGCATGTATTCCCCAGGCTATTCCCTGGACCCTCCAGCTCACCCACTGGCCCAAGTCTGCATGAGCTCCAGGGCCTCCGGAAGAAGGCCTGACTCTGCCTCTTGCCTCAGTCTCCCTCTGAGTGTCACCACACCACCCTTGACTTAACTGCTTCCCCAATGGTCCCTCCCTGACAGTAACCTGCAGGCATTGCCCACTGCAGTGCTGCCCAATAGCTAAGCAGGACAGCTAACAGCCACTCATTTACAATTGTTTGCTTGTGGATGGGGCCCTCTGAGGCACCAAGCAATGGTGGAGCAACACCTGTTGCCTAGGAACAGGGTGGGTGGAAGTGGAGCACACCAATGGCTACCTGATCAGGGCTGTGCTCATCCTGCTCTGTTACGCTGTAAACAGAAAAAGAATCACTGTGAAGTTAAGGTTTCTCAAAGTAGTTTTCAACGTGGGCTGGCCTGCACATTCTTGTTGGCTTTGAACTATTTATAGTATATGCTGAACATGTGATCAAGTGGCAGCTGTTGGAGGGGCATAGAGATAAGCGCTGGTGACAGGAATGCCTGGGAAGATAATGGAAAGAATGATAGGCCAAAGTTAAATAAGCATGTGAAATAAAAATCTGAGGTTGGAAAGGAGTCAGTCAAAAAGCTGCCAGCACACTGGACCCAAAGTGTCCTTATGTAACAGAGCAACATGGGCAGAACCCTGTGCAGGCAGCCATTGCTGTGCCTTATTACTCCGCCTCCTGTTACTAGGCAACAGGGCTGCTCAGCCATTGGTCAGTGCCTCACTGGCCCCACCCACAAGCAACCAACTATCAATGAGCTACCTACAGGTACTTGCCCTGCCCAGCTATTGGTCAGCACTGCAATGGGCCCTACCTACTGAGAACGGTCAAGGAGGGGTGACTGGGGAATTGATTCAGTCAAGAGTCAGTGGTGCAGTGGTGAACTGACTCTTGACTTTGAGCACCTTCCTTTTTAAAAAAGAATAATCAGCAATTTATTTCTGCTAGAGGGGGCAAGTTGATTTTCCCTACTCAATATGAGAGTTGAAGTGTCCCCAAAAAATTTAGTGGGGGAGACATTTAAAACTGTCTTTGCTCTGATATGTAATCTTGTGGAGACTGTGCATTGAACTTTGGGCAACAGACTGAGGATTCACCAAGTCTGGGGGTCGCTAAAGCTCATCACAGTAGATAAAATATCCAACCTGTTCTTCATTACCTTTGTCCACTTTAAGTGCTTTCTCTTAAGTTCCTTAAGCCCCTCAGGAGTCCCCAACAGGCAGAAGGTGATCTAGAGATGAAGTGCTTAGACTAGGACTCTGAAGGGATGAAGTGGGACAGAAAGGGTTTGGCAGATGTTCCTAGAGGGATGAAAGAGGCATGAGGGTTGAAGTGGCACATATGTCAAAGGACAAAGGGAACGCAAAGGAAGTTTGAAGGTCATGAGGAGAAGCACCATGCCCCTGAATCACCACTCCCCAGAATCAGACACAAAGACATGTCAGCAGTGGGAAAGTTATATCACGCCTCCCTCAGCATCCTCTAGCCCATGTTGATGGACACAGTGGTGCATTGTGATGTCTAAGCCCCCCAAGCTACTATTGGCTGGGGCAGTGCCTAACGGACCAATCAGATTGAAGGGTGTGGCTCCTCATTGTCCTCAAAGGGTATAAATAGGGAGGTCAGAGGCTGAAAGTCTGGGTTAGGCCACTTCTTGGCACCATCATGACTAAGGCAACCAGGAAGCCACGGCCGTCAAGAAGAGTTGCAATGCGGTTTGCTTCAAGGAAGAATGGAACGAAGAAGACCCTTTGTCAAAGGAGGGGCAGATGCGGTGTGAAGGTAAGATGACTCCAACTCAGCTTCCCATGTTCTGCATTGACTTTGCTGCCCAAGACCTCTACCCTGCCCATGCCTGGCACAAAAGCCCCCATTAGCTCACATCCCTTTCTCATGAAATCTCCCTTCCACCTCAGTTTTTATGTCCTTTCCTCGAAACTAATACCCTTGTCTTGTCTTCCAGGCACGAAATATGACCATGAGGGTCAGAAGACCTCTACAAGTTACCTTCAGAAAGAAAATCCGATCGTATGCCACTCAATCGACGAAGCCAAAGAAAACAAGAAAAGCAAATCGTTTCTTCTCTCGCTGTGGACGTAAGAAATCGAATCGAAGCCGAAAAAGGTACCAAAAGATGAGGAAGAGTCAAGGAAGAAGGAAGAATCCAAAGAGAAAATAAGCTCAGCCGCCCCAAAGTGAGAGACCCTGGAGAAATACAACCTGAGCAACCAGTAAGTGAATAGCAAATATCAGACAGTTTAGAATTGTGTCTTCAGTGGTCTGCATTCTAAGCAATGGCCAACCAAGAAAAGACTCTCATACTAACATAATAGACTGATGGCTGCAAATAAAAGAAACATCAAATGGTGAAATGATGATATCTGTGTGTGTGTGAATTTTGTGATGGATGGGAGGGAAAGAAGAGAAGAGGTGGGCACTGGAGATGGGAGGGATATGGGGTCCTGAGAGGTTGGGGAACAGACCCACTAGTCCCCAGTTAGCCAGAGAGTAGAGGTGTAGAGTGTGTCAGGAGTCTGCACTGAAGATGGATAACTCTGCTTTACACTTGATTTCAAGGGCAAGGAGTAGTGGTGTGGTGTTCCTGCCTTTGTCTGGGGTGTGGAAAGATATTAGGGTCTAGATGTCAGGCCCAGATGAGAAGGGGTTTTCACATGGGGTGGTAAATGTGAAACTCCCACTGAGAAAGGCAGGCAGAAATCACCTCCTAGCCACCTACCTCATAATGGGGTTTGTTACATCACTCACCTATGCTGTCAGCTAAAGGTGCTCAGAAGGCACAATATGCTGTTACAACTAAAACCCACAACTAGCACTCCCAGGGACTAAAATAATGTTTGGAGAGAACTAACCAAATATTTATTAGGCCACCTATTTGCTAAGAAATTTTTGGGAGCAATGTTTTCCCAAAGAAGGGCAGTGGTGGTTGCCCAATCCCAGTGCACATTACAAATAGGATCACCCTCTATCGAGAAAAAAAATTTTTTTTGGGGGGGGCACTATGTGGGTAGTGGAGGCATAGTTCCCTGAACGGGGATTGAATCCATGCCTTTCGGCATGGATTTCTAGCCACTGGACAGTCATGGAAGTCTGTACAGAGAATTTTTACATAGGTACTAATATAAGACAAAGTAAAAATTGGTCTTGTAATTATAACCATATTTTAGGATTTCTAAATAACTAGAGTCATAAAGCATTATTCCCCAATAAAGTATTTTGTTAGTTCAACTTTGACAATTTTATCATGGTTTAAAAGAAAGAGTATGAAATATTTAATTTGGTGTTAACTTTCATTTTGAAATGTTTTGAAAGGTTCAAGGAGAATTTAATCAAATATGGACATACATAAAGCCCAGTCTCTGATGATAAGAATCCTGTGTGTCTTCAGAAAACTTTTTAGAAGCAACTAAAACACAAGAGTTTCACCATCAGCATCCAAAGGGTTGAGTTCAAATTTTAACTCAATGATATGTTATCTTTGATCTGGACTGCAGCTCCCTAATTCAATCTTTCTGGCACTCTAACGCCTGGGAGACCCCATTGATGACTCAAAGTCGGTCACTGAATGTGATTTAAAATCAATAAGGGTGAAAGACCCCATGGGTGTGCTGTCCTTTTTCTTTTTTTTAAGTTCATTTATTTTAATTTTATTTTGATTGGAGACTAATTACTTTACAATATTGTAGTGGTTTTGCCATACATGGACATGAGTCAGCCATGGATGTACATGTGTTCCCGATCCTGAACCCCCCCCCTCTCACCTCCCTCCCCATCCCATCCCTCATGGTCAACCCACCGCACAGCCCTGAGCACCCTGCCACATGCATCCAAGCTGGACTGGAGATTTGTTTCACATATGATGATATATATGTTTCAATGCTATTTGCTCAAATTGTCCCACTCTCACCTTCTGTCACAGAGTCCAAGAGTCTGTTTTTACCATTGTGTCTCTTTTGCTGTCTCACATATAGGGGCATTGTTACCATTTTTCTAAATTCCATTTATATGTGTTAATATACTGTATTGCTATTTTTCTTTCTGACTTCCTTCACTTCTTTCACTTCCTTCACTTCCTTCACTTCAGTTTCATCCACCTCATTAGAACTGATTCAATGCATCCTTTTTAATAGCTGAGTAATATTCCATTGTGTATATATACCACAACTTCCTTAACCATTCATCTGCCGATGGACATCTAGGTTGCTTTCCATGTTCTGGCTCTTATAAACAGTGCTGTTATGAATATTGGGGTACATGCGTCTCTTTCAATTCTGGTTTCGTCAGTGTTTATGCCCACAGTGGGATTACAGGGTTGTAGAGAAATTCCATTTTGAATTTTTGGAATCTCCACACTGTTCCTCTCCAGCATTTATTCTTTGTAGACTTTTTGATAGGAGCCATTCTGACCAACGTGAGATGGTACCTCATTGTGGTTTTGATTTGCATTTCCCTGATAATGAGTGATGTTGAGCATCTTTCATTTGTTGTTAGCCATCTGTATGTCTTCCTTGGAGAAATGGCTGTTTAGTTCTTTGGCCTGATTTTTGAATTGGTCGTTTATTTTTCTGGAACTGACCCTCAGGAGCTGCTTGTATATTTTTGAGATTAATTCGTTGTCCGTTGCTTCATTTGCTATTATTTTGTCCCATTCTGAAAGATGTTTTTTTCACCTTCCTTATACTTTCCTTTGTTGTGCAAAAGGTTTTAAGTTTAATTAGGTCCTATTCATTTATTTTTTGCTTTTATTTACATTACTCTGGGAGGTGGGTCATAGAGGATCCTGCTGTGGTTTATGTCAGAGAGTGTTCTGCCTATGTTTTCCTCTAGGAGTTTTATAGTTTCTGGTCTTAAATTTAGATCTTTAATCCATTTTGAGTTTATTCTTGTGTGGGGGGTTAGAAAGTGTTCTAGTTTCATTCTTTTACAAGTAGTTGACCAGTTTTCCCAGCACCACTTGTTAAAGAGATTGTCTTTTCTCCATTATATATTCTTGCCTCCTTTGTCAAAGATAAGGTGTCCATAGGTGTGTGGATTTATCTCTGGGCTTTCTGTTTTGTTCCATTGATCTATATTTCTGTCTTTGTGCCAGTACCATACTGTCTTGATGACTGTAGCTTTGTAGTATAGCCTGAAGTCAGGCAGGTTGGTTCCTCCAGTTCCATCCTTCTTTCACAAAATTGCTTCAGCTATCCAAGGTTTTTTGTATTTCCATACAAATTATGAAATTATTTGTTCTAGTTCTGTGATCTCTATAGAACTTTCAGAATTTGTCCTCAGTCATGATGGAGCAAGTGAAAGGATGAAATATTTTCCCTTCTTACTAGTCCTCAATTCCATTTGTCATTAAAAGGCTATTCATTTCTGAATAACTAGCATGACTAAAAGGGAAGACAGATTTCTAGTTTGTGATATATAATGTAGACATCAATATATTTTTTTCTGCAGACTTCAGTCTATTTTTAATTATACTGATACAACTACTGATGCATAATTTATTTTTCTATGTAGATCAATACTAAGAATGATATGGATCCTTTCCATAATCTCATCCCCAAACTTTTAAACACTGCAGTTCTAAACAGTATTGATGAATGTTTGCTCTAACCTGCAATTACACCAATATCATCAGTATATTCCATGATTTTCTGATTGAACATTTCTCCAAATTTCTTAATGTAGGAATTTCACGTGTGATAGTCCTTTCCTATTTATAGCAGCTCCATAGCTAAACATTAATGAAAAATAGCTTTAGGTTTATAATATGCTCAGATTCAGCTGTACAGTGATACCAGTACTTGACAGACTTTGGACTGGCTGTCTTACCAAGAAACCCTGTCTATTCTGTAAATCAATAGTCCACTTCCCTGCATTTCCTTTATTAAAATTATTTTTCAGAGATAGGGTCCTTCTCAGATAGCAAAACAAGTAGAATATTTTCTATAGATGCATCCTACATATAGGATGTAGCTTATGTATACTATTATGACTTACACAAAGATACTTACTAATTTACATATTGTCATATATGTAGAAAACCAAACATACTTAGAAAATGTAAAAATATCATATATTTTTAGAAGAAAGCCATACAAAAACTAATATTTCTCAAATTTAGGCTAAATTTATTGTATCTGAATGTGTAAACATATAATATTAATAATTTTACATATGCAAAACTCCAATAAATATAATTGCATGGAAACTATTTGGGAATGAAAAACACTTATGTAAAACTCTAAAAGTCATCAAGTGAAAGCAGACACTCATTAGAAAATGATCAAGATAATTGAAAGACTTGAACAAAAACTTGGCCAAAGAAGACACAGCAATGGCAAAGAAGCACAGGAAAAGATGTTGACCATATTAGCTATGATGGAAATGCAAATTAAAACTATAAAGAGTTCTAACTGCTCTATATCTATCAAAGTGGCTACACCTTTTTAAAAAGTGACCACAATAAACTGGCAAGGATGCAGAGAAACTGGATCATTCATACATTTCTTGTGAGAGTATAAAATGGTACAGCTATCCTGGAAAACAGTTTGACACTTCATTATACAACATGCTATAAACACACAAGTATAATTTGACCCAGAAGTTGTACTCCTGCATATTTATTCTAGAGAAATGAACATAAAATCTTTTACGTGAATTTTCATTGAAACTTTGCTTGTAATAGCTAAAAATGTAGACAGGCTAGAGGTCCTTCAATGAGTGAATGGTTCAACTGTGGTTTAACCATAGTTACATAACCATACCACCATACCAGTCACACAGTTAACCATACCAGTAACACTCCTCATCAATAAAATGGAAGAAAATATTAATATACGTAACCACGTGGATGAATCTCAAGTGCATGCCAAAGTAAAACAGAGGCCAATCTCAAAAAGACATATACTTTATGATTCCATGTACATATTATTCTCAAAATGACAAAATTAGAGACATGGAAAAGAAATCAGTAGTCATAAGGGATTATGGAAAAAGAATGTAGTTATAAGACTGTGGTATTAGGGAATTCCTTTATGGTTATAGAATAGTTCTCTATCTTGAGGTGGTTATGCAAATACATGTATATTTTACATATATATGCATATACATAAATATACATATAGAATATATTATAACCATAATATATAAGAGCTCTCAAACATACTAATCAGAGAACAAAAAAAACCACTACAATATTGTAAAGTAATTAGCCTCCAACTAATAAAATTAAATGAAAAAAATGAAAAAAAATAAATGGGGAAAAAAAACTCAAAAAAAATGTGGGAAAATATTTGAATGGCAATTGGTTGACATAAGATATGACAAGTTATACAGATGACTCATAAACATAAAAAATTAATCAAACTAATTAGTAATTAGTACCTAATGCATATTAAGTATGCAAATTGTATCTTGGATAAATGAAATAAAATAACTGAGAACATAAACTACTCTCAGGAAAAGAGAGAAACAAACTCTCCTCAATTGCTCATAAGAATGCAAAATGATAAAGACACTTTGGGAAATGTTTTTCATTACTCTTAAATAAATATCTGTACACTGGAAAACTGTGTAATCCCATTTCTAAATAACTCCCATGTAAAACATGAATTTCTGTTGACATAAAGCCCTTCGTGCCAATGTTTATTGTGGCTCTATTAATAATAGCCCCAAACTGGCAATAACTCAAATGTTATTCAACTGGTAAAAAAATATACACATTGTGCATTCATCTGACGGAATACTATTCATCAAGAAAAAGGGACATGCTATAGATGATTGTAAGAACTTGAAAGTTTTCCAAATTAACTTAAAGAACCAGATCAGAAAGACTACTTACAGTATGAGTTAATAAGCACATGGAAAAATGCTGAATATCACTAATAATTAGAGAAACAGAAATCAAAATCACTAGGAGATATCACCTCACAGCTGTCAGAATGGCTATCAACAAATTGAAAAGTCTGAAAATAACATATGATGGCAAGAATGTGGACAAAAGGAAGCCCTTGTACATAATTGCTGGGAATGTAAATTTGTGCACTCACCTTGGAAAACAATGTGGAAGTTTCTTAAAAACACTAAAAATTGAACTACCATGTGACCCAGCTATTCCATGCCTAGCTATACATCAGAAGAAAATGAACACTAACTTGAAAAGATACAAGAACACCAAAGTTTATTACAGCCTTCCTTACAATAGAAAATATATGGAAGCAACCAGTGAGCAAGATGCACATGGCTCCTGTCTTCATAGCACTTGCATGGAGTATGGGATAAGCAAGCATTTGAACACCACAGTAATCCTCAGAAATACTGGTAGTTACATGTTTGTTGAGGTGGAAACGTTCTCCCAGCATATGGTATAGAAAAGGAAGATTACAATATAGCATAAAGATTGATTCAATTTGTATAAATTAAAAAAAATCACTGATGTATATATGCTCATCGAAAAATATGTGTATTATATGTATATATTTATCAGTATATAACACATATAATATATATGTTATAAACATTTAGGTAGAACAACAAAGGCAGAATATGAACAGTATATATGTCTATTGACACACTTATGGGTGTCCTCTAATTTCATTTTTGTACTCCTTTTTGCAATTTCCATACTGCTTTGCCTCGAGTGTATATTTACAATTAGAAAATATTAATAATGCTCTTTCGAAGCAGGGTAACCCAGACATTAACTTAACATATGCCCAGGGTCCCTTCAAGTTCCTCCCTCTTCCTCCAAGGCCATGATTCTTCACAATTTCCCCATCATACCTTTGATTCCAGTCATATGCAAGGCATGTATAACCAGCTTTCTTGGGTCTCGGTGCCTTTGCAGGTTCTCCCCCACTGTCTGGGAAACACTTTCACAGCTCTCCACTTGGTGATCTGTCTACTTTAGGTGGCCCAGGATTCATCTCGGGTGTCTTTACTGAAAAGTACTCCTCTTCCACCTCCTTGCCATCAGACTATGACAAATGCCTCTCCCCTTTACCACCACAGCCCAGTGTGGTTTGTGTCCGGTGAATCAATTCATCATGTAAATGGAAAGATAAGTTTACTATTACATTCCTCCTTTTCCTGCCCTGTTTTCTCTCATCAGCAGCTCATCACTTTTTAGTCTCATCCTCACTCACCTGGTCCCACTTGCACCAGCCTCCTTGTTTTATTGAAGGACATAGACAATGCCTTTTTGGGGCTTTGGCCCTGGCCATTTCCTTTCCCCAGACTTTATTGCCCAAGATAGCCAAAAAGTCACTCCCTCATTTCTTTAATTAACTCTTTGCTCAAATGTCCTGGATTAATAAGGCTTTCCCTCACTAACCTCTGTGGTGGAAAAACACCCCATTTCTCATAACTCATAAGGTTCTCTCTATACTGTATATTTCACTATTTAGTCATTAATGTAAACCTTTCATCTTCACTGACTAGAATGTAAGTCCCATGAGAGCAGGATCATGGGTGTTGGTTAGTGATGTGCACCTTGCACCCACAACATTGCCTGAAACAGTGCAGGGGGTGAATTAATACCTGTTAAGTGGGAAATAAACTTTATACCAAATAATTTATGTCCATTTTTACAATTAAATACAACAAATCCAGACTAATGTAAGAAGGAACTTAATTTGAAATGATTATGGTTATAGGATAATGTCTCACACTACCAAAGTAATGCTGGAAATTCTCTAAGCCAGGCTTCAACAATACTTGAAACAAGAACTTTCAGATATTCAAGCTGGATTGAGAAAAGGGCAAGGAAAAAGATCAAATTGCCTACATCCTTTAGAACATAGAAAAAAATCTGCTTCATTGACTATGATAAATCACTTGACAGTGTGGATCACAAGAAATTGCGGAAAATTCATAAAGAAATGGGAATAGAGGACCATATTATCTTCCTCTTGAGAAATCTGCAGGTCAAGAAGCAACAGTTAGAACTGGACATGGAACAACAAACTGGTTCCAAATTGGGAAAGGAGTATGTCAAGCCTGTGTATTGTCACCCTGCTTATTTAATTTACATTCAGAGAACATCCTGAGAAATGTCTGACTGGAAGAAGCAAAAGCAGGAATGAAGATTGCCAGAGAAATATCAATAAACTCAGATATACTGACGACACTACCATTAACGCATAAAGCACAGAGGAGCTAAAGAGCTTCTTGATGAAGGTGAAAGAGGAGAGAGCAAAAGCTAGCTTACTCAACATTAAAAAAGAGGTTCGTGGCATCCAGTCCCATCACTTCATGGCAAATAGTTGGGGAAACAATGGAAACAGTGCAGACTTTCTTTTATTGGGCTCCAAAATCCCTGAAGATGATGACTGCAGCCATGAAATTAAAAGACACTTGCTCCTTGGAAGAAAAGCTATGACCATACTCGACAGCATATTAAAAAGCAGAGACATTACTTTACTGACCAAGGTCTGTAGGTCAAAGCTAAGTTTTTTTCAGTAGTCATGTATGGATGTGAAAGTTGGACAATAAAGAAAGTTGAGTGCTGAAGAATTGATGCTTTTGAACTGTGGTGTTGGAGAAGACTCTTGAGAGTCCCTTGGACTGCAAGGAGATCAAACCAGTCAATTCTAAAGGAAATCAGTCCTGAATACTCATTGGAAGGACTGATGCTGAGGCTGAAGCTCCAATACTTTGGCCACCTGATGTGAAAACTGACTCATTGGAAAAGATCCTGATGCTGGGAAAGATTGAAAGCCAGAGAAGGGGACGACAGAGTATGAGATGGTTGGATGGCATCACTGATTCGATGGACATGAGTTTGAGCAAGCTCTGGGAGTTGGTGATGGACAGGGTAACCTGGCGTGCTGCAGTCCATGGTACACAGAGATTCAGACATTACTGAACGATTGAACTGAACTGATTGTAATAAGGAGAATTCTTTGACAACAAGATCTTCACATGTCTCAAAACAGAAAAAGATGTTTCTTTAACATGGAAGGATAAGCAGGGCGAGCAGCAACATGTGTGTGTGTATGTGTGATGGGGCAAATGGTGGGGATAGATGAGCAGCCAGCATGATGGAGCAGTTTAATAGGAAGTGTTTCTCTCTGTAGAAATTTGATTCTCAAAATGAGCTGTTAAGGGAGACAGAAATGTCTGAACCTTAGTGCTTGCTCAAGCTTCAGGGAAAACTGAAGTTCAGAGGAGAGAAGCTTGCCTAAATTTAGCCAAGCCAAGTCAGTGGGTATGTTATGGATGATTGTGAGCACATGGCCAGTCTCTGCTGTTGTTTAAGAGAGGCAAAGTCTGTCCTTAGACAGTACTGTTGTTACCGAAATCGCAAGTCCATGTGCCTGATGCACAGTGAGGCCAATCAATACTAAAACATTAGAGTTTGGAACAGAGAAATTTATTACAGGTTCATACAAGGAGATGGGTGGCTCATGCCCTAAGAACCCAAAGTTACTGAAAGTTTTCAGTAAGTCTGTTCAAAAACAAATGTTAGAGAGAGGTGTGGTTAGTTGTTGCAGAATTCTTGGTGTCAGATCCTTTGTTCTTAAGGTCAGGTCATGATCAGGTAATGATGTTTCGGTAAATCTTTATCAGATGAATGTTATTCTCTCTCCTGACAAGAAAGGGCAAAGTCTCAAGGCACAGTTTTCACCCTGAGATATCCCACCCAGATCTCATGAAGCAGAAGCGGATCTTAGTCAGCAGCTCCTTCAGGGCCAGGTTCCCACATTCTGCCTGGCTCTCATCCCTGACAGAGCCAGGCAACCAACCTAACAGGTCCTCAGTCTCCTGAGGCCATCCAAATAGGGAGATCAGTTCTCACAGACTGAGACCCAGAAAGACGACCACTGTTATCAGGGCACAGAGACAGGGACGGGGGAGAGGTTCATCGCTTCACAAGGCCTGGGACAAGGCTAGTGGAGGGCCTTAGGGAGGGTTCTGCAGTGCTACAGGATGTAGTCCCCAGTCTGTTCCCTGGGCCCTCGAGCTTACCTGCTGGCCCAAGGCTGGGTGAGCTCCAGGGCCTCTAGAAGAAGGCCAGAATCTGCCTCATATCTCACTCTCCACCTGATGACCACCACACCACCCTTGACTTCCCACTGGTCCCTCACTGACAGTAACTTGTGGGCAGGGCACACTGTGGTGCTGACCAATACCTGAGCAGGACAACTAATAACTGTCACTAATTGACAATTGGTTGCATGTGAATGGGGCCCTCTGGGGCACCAAGCAAGGCTGAGCAACACCTGTTGCCTAGTAACAGGGTGTGAGAAATGAGGCACACCAAAGGCTATCTTCTAATCACTGTTCCTATCCTGCTCTGTTACATTGTGAATAGAAAAAGAATCACTGTGAGGTTAAGGTTGGTCAGAATAGTTTTCAAGGTAGGCTGGCCTTCACATTCTTGTTGGCTTTTAACTATTAGCTATACTATATGCTAAGCATGTGATCAAGTGGCAGCTGTTGGAGGGGCATGGAGATAAACACTAGTGGCAGGCATGCCTGGGAATACAATGAAAGAATGATGAGTAAAAGTTAAATAAGTGTTGGAAACCAAAATCTGAGGTTGGAAAGGAGTCAATCAAAAAGATTCCAGCATGCCAGATGCAAAGTGTCCTTATGTAACAGAGCAGGATGAGCACAGCCCTTAGCAGGTAGCCATTGCTGTGCCTCATTACTCTGCATCCTGTTACTAGGCAACAGGTCTTGCTCAGCCATTGGTCAGTGCCTCAGTGGGCCCTGCCCACAATCAACCAACTATCAATGAGCTACCTACTGGTAATTGTCCTCCTGAGCTATTTGTCAGCTCCGCCGTGGGCCCTGTCTACTGATAACTGTCAATGAGGGACCACTGGGCAAGTGATTTGGTCAAGAGTCAGTGGTGTAGTGGTCATCTGACTCTTGCCTTTGAGCATCTTATATATATATTTTTTAAAATCAGGAATGTACTTCTGGTAGATGGGGCAAGTTGAGTTTCCTATTCAATACGAGAGCTGAAGTGTCCCCAACATTAGTGGAGGAGACATTTAACACTTTCTTTGCTCTGATGTATAATCTTATGGAGACTGTGTATGGACCTTGGGGCAACAGACTGAGGATTCACCAAGTCTGGGGGTCTCTAAAGCTCACTGGGGTAGAAAAAACATCCAATCTGTACTTAATTGCCCTTATCCACCTTAAGTCCTTGCTCTTAAGGTCCTTAAGCCCCTCAAGAACCCCCAACAGGAAAAGGGTGGTCTAGAGATAATGTGACTAGAGGACTCTGAAGTTCTGAAAGAGATGGAAAGTGTTTTGCAGAGATTCATAGAGGGATGAAGGAGGCAGGAGTGTTGAAGGCAGACATATAAGTCAAAGGATAAAGGGAACTGAAGGAAAGTCTGAAGGACATGAGAAGAAGCACCATGCCCCTGAATCACCACTCCCCAGAATCAGTGACACAGAGGTTTCAGGAGTGGGAAAGTTATATCATGGCCTCCCTTAGCATCCACTAGCCCAGGTTGATAGGCAAAGTGGTACACTGTGATGTCTGAATCCCCCCATGTCTAAGTCCACCATTGGCTGGGGGAGTGCCTAGCTGACATATCAGATTGAAGGGTGTGGCTCCTCATTGTCCTGAGAGGGTATACATAGGGAGGACAGAGACAAAGATTCTGGGTTAGGCCACTTCTTGGAATCATCATGACTAAGGTAACCAGGAAACCACAGCAGCCAAGAAGAGTTGCAATATGGTTTGCTTCAAGGATGAAAGGAAGAAAGAAAACCCTATGTCATCAGAGGTACAGAGGCAGTGTGAAGGTAAGATGACTCCAACTAAGCTCCCCATGTTCTCCATTGTCTTTGCTGCCCAAGACCCCTACACTGCCCCTGCCTGGCACAAAAGTTCTCATCAGCCCACATCCTTTTTCATGAAATCTCCCTTCCAACTCAGTTTTTATAGTCTTTCCTCAAAACTAGTAAACTTCTCCTGCATTTCCAGGCACGAAATATGACCATGAGGGTCAGAAGACCTCTACAAGGAACCCTGAGAAAGAAAATCCAATCATATGCCACTCAAAGAAAGTGAAGAAAACAAGAAAGCCAAATTGTTTTTTTTTTTTTTCTGTTCCTGTGCACGTAAGAAATTGAATCAAAGCCAAAAAAAGTACCAAAATATAAGGCAGAGTCAAAGCAGAAGGCAAAAACAAAAGAGGAGATAAGCTCAAGCCACCCCAGAATAAAAGACCCTAGAGAAGTACAGCCTGGGTAGCCAGTAACTGAATAGAAAAGGTCAGACAGTTTAGAAATGTGTCTCCAGGGGTCTGCATTCTTAGAAATGGGCAACCAGAAAAAGACTGACTCTCACATTATCATAGAAAACTGATGGTTGTGATTAAAATAAAGATCAAACAGTGAAAATATATTTGTGAGTGTGAATTTTCTGATGGAAGGGAGGGAAAGAAGAGAAGAGGTGAGCACCTGAGAAGAAAGGGATATGGGGTCCTGAGAGTTTGGGGTACAGACCCACAGGTCCACACTTACTCAGAAAGTAGAGGTCTGGACTGTGTCAGGAGTCTGCAGTGAAGATGAATAACTTTGCTTAACAATTGATCTCAGGGGCAAGGAGTAGTGGTGTGGTGTTACTACCTTTGTTTGGGGTATGGAATGACATTAGGGTCTAGATTTCCAGAACACAGATGGGAAGAGAGTTTCACATGGGGATGGTGAATGTCATACTTCCCCTGAGAAAGGAAGGGAGAAGTCACCTCCTGGCCACCTATGTCATAATAGGGTTTGTTGCATCACTCACCTATGCTGTCAGCTAAAGGTGCTCAGGAGACACAAAATGCTGATACAACTAAAACCCACAACTAGCACTCCCAGGGACTCAAATAATGTTTGGAGGGAACAAACCAAATATTGATTAGGCCACTGTTTTGCTAAGAAATTGGTGGGAGAAGTGTGTTCCCAAGGGCAGGGCACTGGGTGTGGCCCAATCCCAGTGCAGGTGACAAACAGGATCACCACGACAGAAAAAAAAAATTTTTCAGGGGGAGCACTATGCAGGTTGTGGGATCATAGTTCCCTGAACAGGGATAGAACCCGTTCCCCTTCTAGTTAAAGCAGGGAGTCCTAACCACTGGACAAACATGGAAGTCTGTAGAGAGACTTTTGATATAAGTATTAATATAAGACAGAGAAAAAGTTGGTCTTTTATTTATCACTGGACAGCTACATATAAAAGAATGAAATTAAGAACACTTTCTAACACCATACACAAAGATAAACTCAAAATGGATTAAAGACCTAAATGTAAGACCAGAAACTATAAAACTCTTAGAAGAAAACATAGGCAGAACACTCGATGACATAAATCAAAGCAAGATCCTCTATGACCCACCTCCTAGAGTAAGAGAAATTAAAAAACAAAAAAAAGTAAACAAGCGGGATCTTATTAAACTTAAAAGTTTTGCACAGCAAAGGAAACTATAAACAAGGTGAAAAGAAAATCTTCAGGATAAGAGAAAATAATAGAAAATTTTAAAAAACTGACAAAGGATTAATTTCCAAAATATACAAGCAGCTCATAAAACTCAATACCAGAAAAGCAAACAACCCAATCAAAAGTGGGGAAAAGACCTAAAGAGACATTTCTCCAAAAAAGACATACAAACTAACAAACACATGAAAAGATGCTCAGCATCACTCATTATTAGAGAAATGCAAATCAAAACTACAATGTGATATCACCTCACACCAGTCAGAATGGCCATCATCAAAAGTCTACAAACAATAAATGGAGAGGGTATGGAGAAAAGGAACACTCTTGCACTGTTGGTGGGGATGTAAATTGATACAGCCACTATGGAAGATGGTATTATGGAGATTCCTTAAAAAACTAGGAATAAAACCACCATATGACCCAGCAATCCCACTACTAGGCATATATCCTGAGGAAACCAAGATTGAAAAAATACACATGTATCCCAATGTTCATTGTGCATTATTTACAATAGCTAGGACATGGAACCTACCTATATGTCCATCAACAGATGAATGGATAAAGAACTGTGGTACATATAAAAAATGGAATATTATTCAGCCATAAAAAGGAACACATTTGAGTCAGTTCTGATGAGGTGGATGAACCTAGAATCTATTATACAGAGTGAAGTAAGTGAGAAAGAGAAAAATAAATATCATTAACTAATGCATATATACGGAATCTATAAAAATCATAGTGATGAATTTATTTCTAAGGCAGCAACAGAGAAACAGACACAGAGAACAGACTTATGGACACAGGGAGAAGGGAGAGGGTGAGATGTATGGAGAGAGTAACATGGAAAGTTACATTATCATATGTAAAATAGATAGCCAATGGGAATTTGCTATGTGACTCAGGGAACTCAAACAGAGGTTCTGTATCAAAATAGAGGGGTGAGAGCTGGAGGGAGATGGGAGGGAGGTTCAAGAAGGAGGGGACATATGTATACCTATGGCTGATTCATGTTGATGTTTGACAGAAAACAACAACATTTTATAATGCAATTATCCCTAAAATAAAAGATAAATCCTTTTAAGAAAAACACATCAACATGTGGAACAATTATCTCAAAAAACTAACTGGAAAATTGCAGAAAGATTCATGAACCAAGGCTCTAAGAAAGATCACAGGGAATAGGGTAGGAAGGGAAAAGGAGCATTCAAGTCCTGACCTGTGTCCCTGGGAAAGGACTCAGAATATAAGGGAGGTCACATGGGTGGAGATCTGCCCGGGGTGTGAGTCATTTGAGCCATATATTGGACACACCAGTCCTGGGGTCTGACACAGGGAAGACAAGCACCCTTAGCTGGTTGCAGGGCCATGTGGACTAACAGGAGGGCTGTGGGAAGCCTGCACTCTCCCCTCGAGGAGAACATGCTCAGGGGCTTGCACCCAAGGCAGGGGTAAAGAGAATACACTGAGATCGCACTTGTGGCTGCCTGTTTTCTCCACAACTACCCATCCCTACACATGTCCTGCTTACCTCATGTGGCTGCTCTGCACTGCAGCAGGGGCTGCCATGATGAGACAGAGAGCTGGGATGTGGGAAGCAGAGGTGTATCTGGCCCAGGGCGGCATCTGGGTGGGAAAGCTGTGGCCATGCTCATGGAGGGCACTTACATCCTGATCTCTGATGGAGGCCAAACTGTCACAGCAGATGACTCAGTATGTGCCCAGAGCCCATGAGGGCCTCACCTGCCCAATAGCACTTCTCTTCAACAGGGCAGGGGTGGCAGAGGCTGGGGGAACTGATCAGCTGTGAGGGACCAAGGGGTCTCAGACCAGAAGCTATGTTTAAGCAGGGTGGGAGACGCTACTGCTGGTGCTGGCACAGGTGGCACATTGGAGGTACCTCTGTCAGCAGCCAGCCTGTAGTCTGGCTCCTTTTTTCTCAATGTGCACAGGCCCCTCTTGTCCCTCTGTGGCAAGGGTTGCAGTGCTGGGAGAGGGGAGGGCACACACTTGGAGGGAACACAGCCAGATCTGGCCTGAAAATCAGGGTCTCTGTTCCAAAAACTAGAGTCCCCACCCTTCCCCCAATAGGTTTGAGAAGGCCACTGAGAATAGAGGAAGTCTGTGCCTCACATCTAGCTTCAGTACTGGTACCACCAATCATCTCCCAAGGCAATAGGTGATGGCACACCCTGAGGAAAGATGTGACTTGTGGTCCATCAAATCCAGTCCCAGCTCTGAGTACCACACAGATTGTACAGTCATGCTACCCTATAAGGACATCCCTTCAAGACCATAATAGATAATTGATGCACTTAAATTCACAGAAGCAGAGAAAAATGGGAAGTACTGATGCTGAAATTGAAACTCAAATATTTTGTCCACCTGATGCAAAGAACTGACTCATTTGAAAACACCCTGATGCTGGGAAAGACTGAAGGCAGGAGGAGAAGGAGGATGACAGAGGATGAGATGGTTGGATGTCATCACCGACTCAATGGACATGAGTCTGAGTAAACTCTGGGAGTTGGTGATGGACAGGGAGGCCTGGCATGCTGCAGTCATGGGGTTGCAAAGCATTGGACATGACTGAGCGGCTGAACTGAACTGAGAAAAATGGGAAGACAGTAGGACTCATCTCCATTGAAAGGCTGAGAGAACACCTCTGACCAAAACAAACAAACAAGCAAAACAAACAAAAAAACAGAGACAAATAATTTACTAGGTAAAGAGCTAGAAGACTTAGTAATAATAATGCTAACTGAACTAGAGAAAAATAGTGAAGCACTGTGAAAATTCTAACAAGGAACTAGAAAATAGAAAAAAAAAAAAAAAAACCAGACCAAGCTGAAGAATACAGTAACTGATATGAAGAACACACATGAGTAAACAGCAGACAGGATAATACACAAGAATGCATAATAATGGAAATCACCAGTTAGAATAGCTAAAAGAAAAACCAAAAATAGAAAAATAAGAATAATTTAAGAGACCTATGGATAACATTAAGCATATCAGTATTCATATCATAGGCATCTCAGAAGGACATAAGAGAGAGAAGATGGTAAAATGTATTTGACAAAATTATGGCTGAATACTTCCCAAACAAGAAGAAGGAAACACATCCATGAACACAAAGCACACAGTGTACCAAGCAAGATGAACCAAAACTCACACTAAGATATAGTATAATGAAAATGGCAGGAGTTAGAAATCAAGAGAGGATTCTAAGGGCAGCAAGGGAAAACACAGAATCCATAAAAGGTGACCCCCTTAAGGCTATCTGCTGAGTTTTGTGTAGAAACTGCAGGCCAGAAGGGAGTGGCATAATATATTGATGTTTAAAGTGCTGAAAGAGAGATACTTATAACCTAGAATATCTACCAGTAAGATTATCACTAAGAATTGAAAGAGAGATAAAGAACTTCTCAGACAAGCACAAATTGTAAGAGTTCATAAAAAATAAACCAATCCTGAAATAAATGTTAGAGGATCTTCTCTAAATAGAAAAGAGGTAAGAATTCGTAAGAGAGGAAAAATTCCACTAGTAAACATAATAGCCAAGATATGGAAGCAAACCAAATGCTCATCAATGGATACAGGAGCAGTGTTGTATACACAAAAGCACATACACACACAGACACACACACCCACACCCACAATATGATATCACTCAGCCACAAAAAGAATGAAAATTTGCTATTTGCAGCAACATGGATGGACTTGTGAGGAATTATCCTTAGTGAAATAAGTCAAATTAAGAAAAAGAAAGACAAGTACTGTGTAATATCATTTATACTTGGACTCTAGAAATACAACAAACTAGTGAATGTAACAAAGAAGAAGCAGACCCACAAATACAGAGGACAAACTAGTGTTAATCAGTGGTTTGGAGGAAGGGCAAGATAGCAGTATGGGATTAACACATACAAGCTATTATGTGTAAAATAGATCAGCAACAAGGATATATTGCACAGCACAGGGAAATATAGCCACTGTTTTGCAATAAATTTAAATGGAGTATAATCTACAGAAAACAGAATTATTATGCTGCAAACTGTAATAAAGTATGTATTTAAAGTATTATTTATTTATTATGTATTATAAAGTATGTATAGTATTTGTCAACTATATTTCAATGTAAACAAACAAAGTGAAAAGGCAACCTACAGAAATGGAGAAATATTTACAAATCCTGCATATGATGAGGGGTTGTCGCTGTTGTTTTTCAGTCGCTCAGTCTGTTCTGACCCTTTGAGACCCCATGGACCGCAGCACGCCAGGCTTTCCTGTCCATCACTATCTCCCAGAGCTTGCTCAAACTCATGTCCATTGAGTTGGTGATGCCATCCAACCATCTCATCCTCTGTCATTCCCTTCTCCTCTTGTCTTCACATCAGAATAGCTATCATCAAAAAGACAAACAACAGTAAGTTCTGCCAAGAGGGTGCAGAGAAAGGGAACTCTCCTGCTTTGACAGTGGGGATGTGAATTGGCGTGGCCAGTAGAGAAAGCGGTGTGAAGTTTCTTCAGAAAATTAAAAATTTGTACAGCTATATTATCCAGCAATCTCATTTCTAGGTATCTATTAAAGGAAATAAAATCAGGATCTAGAATGGATACAAGCAATCTCATGTTTATTGCACCGTTATTCACAACAGACAATAAGTGGAAATAACCTTAATGTCCAATGACAGCGTTATTCACAACAGACAATAAGCAGAAATAACCTAAATGCCCAATGACAGGTGTATGGATAAAGAAAGTATGAGATTTGCATACAAAGGAATATTATTCAGCTTTGAAAGGAAAGGGAATCCTGTCATATGCTATGCTGTGATTGAAACTTGAGGCCATTGTAAGTGAAATAAACCAGTCACAGAAGGAGAAATACTGAGTGATTCCATCTATATAAGTTACCCAATGTAGTCAGAATCAGAGAAGCAGATGGTAGACTGGTGGTTGCCAGGCTTTTGGGGAGTTGCTGTGCAATGGGTATTGAGTTCTGCACCAAGATGAACAATTTCTAGAGGTCTGCTCTACAACAGTGTACATGTATTTAGCAAGAGTGGACTGTACACTTAAAAATTTGAGTTTAAATGTTATATGTTTCTTATCAGAATGAAAAAGAAAAAAAAATACATATCCTCCTGCTTTTTCTATATTTTAATGACAGTTAGGAAAAGAAACCAAGAGTTCTGAGTCACCCATTCCTCATATCCTGGACTCTGAAAGGCAGTCTACATCCTATTTTCTGACCATTTCTCCCATCTCCCCTCAACTGCTGAAACTCATACTCTGGACACCGTGGAAATTATCACTATCAACATAAATGCCTCTATTTGCAAAATATCTCATCTTTTCACAGCACAGACCCCATTGTCCCTCTTCCTTGTTGCAGGCATTTACAGACCCTTGGCTGGCTGTCACTCTCTCACACACAACTCTAGTCTTAATTATGGGAAATTTCAATGAAACAATGATGGTCCAACCTGTCCTCTCACTTCCTTTTCCTCTACTCCAGTGAACTTGTTTTCCACCCCTTACTTAATCATTCCCATGTGTGTGTGTTCAGTTGCATAGTTGTGCCTGACTTTTTTGCAGCTCTATGGACTGTAGCCCTCCAGGCTCCTCTGTCCATGGAATTTTCCAGGAAAGAATACTGGAGTGGGTTGCCATTTCAAATTCTACAGGATCTTCTCCACCCAGTACCACCTGAGAAACCCAGTCATTCCCATGGCCATATCCTATGACTTTATTCTTTCCAATAACCACAACTCTTTCACAGTCCTATTCCTTAACTGTAACCTCCTAGCTTTTGGAAGTGAGAATTGTGGAAGAGTTGTGGTTATTGGAAAGAATAAAGTCTAAAAAATTCCTTGGCCACTAGGATCTGTAATACACTGAACCTACAACATTTTGTTGTCTGTCACTCCACTTATATCCTCAGATTCCTCATTATTCAGATTATATTGCAGTCAATTACCAGAATCAGTAATTGCATGCATGTCTTTTTCCAATGGCACTGTTGTTCTCTTGTGGGCAAATCATTACTATGATAGGTTAATATTTCAAAAGTTCCCAGTAGAACATGTACTAAAGCATTGTGGATGTATTAGAGAGGGTGTATTTGAGTTATGAGAATGGGATTGATAAGATATTGACAATGGGAGGTTAGAGAGAGTAAGTAACTAAGGATGACTTCTATTTGTCTATCTTGGGATATGGAGTATAAATTGTGGAGACATTAACTGGCTTAAGTAAATACAAGAAGGGACATATATTTGCATGGGAGAAGATAATGTGCTTCCAGTCCCACCATGTTTTAACTGTCTCTGTGTCATTCAGATGGAAATATCCAGCTAGTAGCTGAAAAATATGCCCAAAGACCTTAGAAGAAAACTCAGAACAGAAGTTACTGAAGTATATATTAAGGAAGTTAAATCTATATGAGTGAAGGAAATCATTTAAGGTAAACCATATAAAGCAAAACATAAAAAGAAGAGACCAAAAAAAATAAAAAAATAATAAATAAAAGGAAGAGACTACATCAAGATCAAAATAAAACCTGCTTTGGGAATGTTTTTTTTTTTTTTTTAATTTTTGTTGATATTCATCACAGCGTGTAGTAAACATACTACTATCTAATTCTCTCACTAAAGAGGGAAATTATAGAAAAATAGAGATATATTTATCTGTATAATAACAAGTTATATAATTCTTCTAAAATACTCATTTATTGCATAGCTCCAAAGGGATGAACTGTGGTGCTTCCCAGGTGGCACAGTGGTAAAGAAATGCCTTCCAATGCAGGAGATGCAAGAGATGTGGGTTCAATCCCTGGGTTGGGAAGATCCCCTGGAGTAGGAAACAGCAACTCACTCCAGTATTCTTGCCTGGAAAATCCCATGGACAGAGGAGCCTGGTGGGCTACAGTCCATGGGACCACAAAGTGTAATGCACAACTGAGCACACATATATGCGAAGGGATAGATTATTAGAAAAATTGTTTTCTGATTAGAACATGACCTTACATGATAAGAAGATGCATTGCTTTATTTCATTCTGATATATTTTGTTCCTATGGGCTTTTCTCTTATGATTTAAGATGCACTATAAAGATTCATCTATTTATGTTAGGATCTCTGTAAATAAAGCTCCATTTAAAATACTGGATCTAAGTACCTGAAGTATTCTGAGTCTCATACAAATTGAAGCATCTAAGATGATATGTCTGTCCTTAAATACTGGAAGAGAAAAGAAGATTTATACAAAATCATTCATTGCCTATTAAATCCTAAAAAATTGAACAGGCAGGACTGGGGCTCTGCTTGGTCATTTTCTCATTTGCTTTTAGAAATTTTCTTCACTCAAATATAGCATCATCATTCCTGTAATAAGAACAATGCCTTTTCCTGACGTTATCCAGAAAGTCAAATGGAAATTTAGGTTATAAACTTGGCCGAGTTTTTTTCTTAGACATGTGATGTTCTCAAGTCATTTGACTGCTCTAGGGCTCAGTTCCTTATGTAAAATAATTTTAAAATATATAATTATCAAGAGGATTAAGTAAAAATTTGCTGCACAACATGTAAGATATTAACTCTCTACCACACAGTTCCACAAAACCAGAAGTTATTCTCTATTGATCCGATTGATGTGCCCAGGAAAATCCTTGGCACAAAGTAGGTAATCAAGAAATATGTCTGGAATGGGTTAATTAATTTGATCTTATTTTACCTGACTTTAACTTCTTTCAAATTGCAAACTAAATAAAAAGCAAAAAGCTAAAAAAAAAAAGACATATGGACAAAGTTTACATCAATAAAAACAGGTAAAACTATTTCATGGTAGACATGAGATCACAATACAGTTGTTTTGAATGGGAAACACAAATCAAACCAAGTAGAAAATCTTAAAATATGAAAAAGAGGAAACACTCTGTGTCATAATTTCTATTCATCTCAGTTTTTAAATAATCTTACAGTAAGAAACAAAAACAAAATAAACTTTCACGAGGAGGTAGGAGTTTTGAATATTTTTAATGCATTCTTATGTGTACTCTCTGAATTGTCTACTTTCTTCAATTAGTTTCATAAGCTAACAGCACAGTTTTGCCATAACCAAGTATGTCTCACCCTCAATTATGCCACATGTGGTCACTGTGCTGCTGGTGTTTTTACTGAAGAAGGCTTAAATGCTAGGGCCATTCTTTTTATGAATGAATGTTGCAAATAGGTCTATAGTTTATTTATCTGTGTATCAGACTGGAGATCCCCATATTATTTTACAAATCTCTTTCCCTTTCCATAAATTGATTTCTTTCCCACTTGGTTTTGGTTAAACATTAGCTGCATGTTCTTTTTACAATGGCTTTATGTTTTAGTTATTTAGATATTTTGCCCTGAATTCATTTCAACTTTTCCTCATCCACTGAAGTCTAATACACTTCCTGAATAATTTAGTGGTTGCCCAAGAGTCTGCAATATAAATTTGCTACAGATCCAATTCACCTTTCAAATAACACTATAGCATTCCATGGATAAAGAAGATAACATAACAGATGTAACATTTTTCATTCCTGTCCCTTATAACATTGCTGTCATTCATTTCACTTATCTGTAAGCTATAAGCACCTAATATATTGCTAGCATTATTTCTTTAAACAGTTATATAGAAGATCAATGAAGAAGTAAAATGTTTTGTTTTATCTTCATATATGCTTTCTCTGATGGTTGCTTTCCTTCAGTTCAGTTCAGTTCAGTTGCTCAGTCAGTGTCCAATTCTTTGCCACGTCATGGACCGCAGCACGCCAGGCCGCCCTGTCCATCATCAATTTCTGGAGTTTAACCAAACTCATGTCCATTGAGTCGGTGATGCCACTCAAACATCTCATCCTCTGTCGTTCCCTTCTCCTCATGCCTTCAATCTTTCCCAGCATCAGGGTCTTTTCCAATCAGTCAGCTCTTCCCATCAGGTGGCCAAAGTACTGGAGTTTCAGTTTCAACATCAGTCCTTTCAATGAACACTCAGGACTGATTCCTTTAGAATGGACTGGTTGGATCTCCTTGCAGTCCAAGGGACTCTCAAGAGTCTTCTCCAATACCACAGTTCAAAAGCATCAATTCTTCGGCACTCAGCTTTCTTTATAGTCCAACTCTCACATCCATACATGACCACTGGAAAAACCATAGCCTTGACTAGAGTTTATGATCTGAGCAACAGTCAGCTCCTGGTCTTTTATTTATTTATTTTTTTTTTGGCTGACTGTATAGAGCTTCTCCATCTTTGGCTGCAAGGAATATAATCAATCTGATTTTAGTGTTGGACATCTGGTGATATCTAAGTGTAGAGTCTTCTCTTGTGTTGTTACAAGAGGGTGCTTGCTATGACCAGTGTGTTCTCTTGGCAAAACTCTATTAGCCTTTGCCCTGCTTCATTCTGTACTGCAAGGTCAAATTTTCCTGTTACTCCAGGTGTTTCTAACTTCCTACTTTTGCATTCCAGTCCCCTATAATAAAACAGACATCTTTTTTGGTCGTTAGTTCTAAAAGGTCTTGTAAGACTTCATAGAACCATTCAACTTCAGCTTCTTGTGCATTATGTTTGGGGCATAGACTTGGATTATTGTGATACTGAACAGTTTGCCTTGGAAATAAACAGAGATCATTCTGTCATTTCTGAGAATGCATCCAAGGACTGCATTTCAGACTCTTTTGTTGACTATGACAGCTACTCCATTTTTTACATAAAGCTAAATTTATGACCCACATCGTCTTTCTTCTCCTTGAAGAACTTTTAACATGACTAGCAGGGCAAACCTGTTGGAGATAAATTCCTTCTCTTTTAATGAATCAGACTATATTTTCTCTTCACTTTTAAAGAATTATTTTGTAGGATTTGGGATACTAGGTTGGTATCCATTTTCTTTAAACATTTTAATATTTCCCTCTACTCTCTCTTTGTGTGTATTTTTACGAGAAGTCCTCTGTATAATATTGTTCTTGTTCCTCAATAGGTTAGGCTTTTCTCCCTTTGACTTCTTTCAAGTTTTTCCTTAATCCTAGGTTTTCTCAAGTTTTAATATCATATTCTTTTTTATGGTGCTTTCTTATTGGAATATAATTGCTTTACAATGTTGTGATAGTTTCTGCTGCACAACAATGTGACTCAGCTATATGTATACCTGTGGTATGCTTCTAAATACATAGACAAATATATATACATATATAAGCATATAAAATCTATATGTATGTAATTTTGGACTTTATCCTTCTTGGTGTTCTCTGAGCTTTTTTGTGTGTGGTTTAGTGTCTGTCATTAATTTTGGAAAGTTCTCAGCCAATATTCACTTCAAATATTTCTTCTACTCCATTCTCTACTTTACTTCTAATATTCTGATTATGTGTATGTTAAATTTTTTGAAATTATCCCAGAGTTCTTGGATGTTATGATTCTTTTTTTCTTCTTTTTTCTTTGCATTCCAGTTTAGAAAGGTTCTTGTATTGATGCTTCTTTAAGCTTAGTCATTTTTTCCTTGGCTCTGTTCAATTTATTTATGTGTCCAACAATGATATTATTCATTTCTATTAGAGTATGATGGATTTCTGTCATTTTCTTTTAACATATTCTTAGCATTTCCATCTTTCTACTAGCATTGCTTATCTGTTCCTGCACATTGTCCACTTTTTTTATTAGAGCTGTTAACATTTTAATTAAAGTTATTTTAAATTCCCTGTCTGGAAATTTCAAAATCTGTATCATACCTAATTCTTACTGTGATGATTTGTTAGTCTCATTAGACTGTGTTTTTGTCTTGCCTTTTAGGGTGCTTTGTAATGTTTTGTTGAAATGTAGATGATATATCAGGTAATATGGAATATGTTAATTAGAGTTCTTCAGGTAGACAGACCAAAACATTCATTCAGGTTTTCCCATACGATGTTATGGACTATATATATTATATTACATATATATCATGAACCTTGAAAGAAGTAACTGATAAGTTGAGCTTCATTAAAGTGAAAAACTTCTGTTCTATAGAATACAATGTCCAGCCCAGGTTGGATGCATGAGACAAGTGCTCGGGCCTGGTGCACTGGGAAGACCCAGAGGGAAGGGGTGGAGAGGGAGGTGGAAGGGGGGACCGGGATGGGGAATACATGTAAATCCATGGCTAATTCATTTCAATGTATGACAAAAACCACTGCAATGTTGTAAAGTAATTAGCCTCCAACTAATAAAAATAAATGGAAAAAAAAAAAGAATACAATGTCCAGACTGTGAGAAGACAAGCCACAGACTGGGAGAAAATATTTGCAAAAGACACATCTGATAAAGGACTGTTATCTAAAACATACAGAGAATCCTTAATACTCAAAAATAAAAAAAATATTGTTACAAAATGAATCAAAGATCTTAACTGACACTTTGCTGAAGAAGATATATAGAAGGGGAAAAAATATGAGAAGATACTCCATATCAGGGAATATGTCATCAGAGAAATGCAAAATAACACAATGAGATACCATTACACATCTATCAGAATGACCAAAATCCAAAACACTGACAATACCAAATGGTGTGAAGTAAGGATGTAAAACAATAAGCACTCTTTTTTAATTAATTAATTTATTTTAATTGAAGGCTAATTATTTTACAATATTGTGGTGGTTTTGCCATACATTGACATGTATTAGCATGGGTGTACCTTTGTCCCTGTCCCAAACCCCCTCCCACCGAACTCCCCATCCCATTCCTCTGGGTTGTCCCAGTGCACCAGCTTTGAGTGCCCTGTTTCATGCATCGAACTTGGACTGGTCATCTATTTCACATATGGTAAAATACATGTTTCAATGCTATTCTCTCAAATCATCCCACCCTCAACTTCTCCCAGAGTCCAAAAGTCTTGTTCACTACAGGTGAAAATGCAACACAGTACAGCCACCTTAGAAGACAGTCTTGTGTTTCTTACAAAACCAAGCATATATTTTACAGTCAAGCAATTGTGCTCATTGGTATTTATCCAAAGAAGTAGAAAACTTAAGTCCATAAAAAATAATTTATATACAAATATTTGTGAAAGACTTATTCATAATTGTGAAAAATTGGAGGTAACAAAGAGGTCCTTCAGTAGGTGAAAGGATAAACTGTGGTACATTCAGATAATGAAATATTAATCAGTCCTAAAAAGTAATGAGCAATGAAGCCATGAAAGACATGGGGAAATCTTAAATGCATATTACTAGGCGACACAAGTCAATGTGAAAAGGCTACCTACTGTATGATTCCAACTATAGAGCATTATGAAAAAGGCAAAAGTCTAAAGAGTGAAAGATCAGTGGTGACAGAGAGGTGGGGAGGGATGAATAGGCAGAACACAGAAAAATTTTAGATCAATGACTATAATGATGTATACTTATCATTATACAGGAGGCCAAATCCATGGACTATGCAATACCAAAAGTGAACCCTAATGTAGATTAAGGAATTCAGGTGAACATGATCTACCAATGCAGATTCATGAATTAGAACAAATGTACCACACTTGTAGCGAGTGTTGAGAATCGTTTCAGTTCCATTGCCTTGTCGTATCTGACTCTTTGCAACCCCATGGACTGTAGCACACCAAGGTTCCCTGTCCATCACCAACTGCCAGAGTTTACTTAGATTCATGTCCATAGAGTCAGTGATGCCATCCAACCACCTCACACTCTATTGTCACCTTCTCTTTCTGCCTTCAATGGTTCAAAGGAATATTTAGGACTGATTTCCCTTAGGATAGACAGGTTGGATCTCCTTTCTGTCCAAGGGACTCTCAAGAGTCTTTTCTAACACCACAGTTCAAAAGCATCAATTCTTTGGCACTCAGCTTTCTTTATAGTCCAACTCTCACATCCATACATGACTACTGGAAAAACCATAGCTTTGACTAAATGGACTTTTATTGGCAAAGGAATGTCTGGTTTTCAATATGCTGTCTAGGTTGGTCATAACTTTTCTTCCAAGGACCAAGCCTCTTTTAATTTCATGGCTACAGTCACCATCTGCAGTGATTTTGGAGTCCAAAAAATGTGAAGTCTATCACTGTTTCCATTGTTTGCCCATTTCTTTCCCATGAATCATTGGGACCAGATGCCATGATCTTAGTTTTCTGAATGTTGAGCTTTAAGCCAACTTTTTACTCTCCTCTTTCACTTTCATCAAGAGGCTCTTTAGTTCCTCTTCACTTTCTGCCATAAGGGTGGTGTCATCTGCATATCTGAGGTTATTAGATATTTCTCCCAGAAATCTTGATTCCAGCTTGTGCTTCATCCAGCCTGGCATTTCTCATGATGTACTCTGCATATAAGTTAAATAAGCAGGGTGACAATATACAGCCTTGATGTACTCCTTTCCCAATTTGGAACCAGTCTGTTGTTCCATGTCCAGTTCTAACTGTTGCTTCTTGACCTGCATACAGATTTCTCAGAAGGCAGGTCAGGTTGGCTGGTATTCCCATCTCTTTAAGAAGTTTCTACAGTTTTCTGTGAT
Organism: Odocoileus virginianus; assembly: GCF_023699985.2. Classification (NCBI taxonomy): domain Eukaryota; kingdom Metazoa; phylum Chordata; class Mammalia; order Artiodactyla; family Cervidae; genus Odocoileus; species Odocoileus virginianus. The sequence continues at coordinate 3,862,157 of NW_027224269.1, forward strand.
CCACACAGCCAAAGACTTTGGCATAGTCAAGAAAGCAGAAGTAGATGTTTTTTTCTGGAATTCTCTTGCTTTTGTGATGATCCAACTGATGTTGGCAATTTGATCTCTTGTTTCTCTGACTTTTCTAAACCCAGGTTGTACATCTCGAAGTTCACCATTCTTGTACTATTGAAGCCTGGCTTGCAGAACTTTAAGCATTACTTTGCTAGCATGTGAGATGAGTGCAATTGTGTAGTAGTTTGAGTAGTCTTTGGCATTTCCTTTCTTCGGGATTGGAATGAAAACTGACTGTTTGCAGTCTTGTGGTCACTGATGAGTTTTTCAAATTTGCTGGCATATTGAGTGCAGCGCTTTTGCAGCATCATCTTTTAGGCTTTGAAATAGCTCCACTGGTTTTCCATCACCTGCTTCAGTAGATTTTTTCATAGTGATACTCCCTAAGGCCCACTTGACTTCACATTCCAGGATGCTTGGCTCTAGGTAAGTGATCACAGCATCGTGGTTATCTGGGTCATGAAGGTCTTTTTTGTGTAGTTCTTCTGTGTATTCTTGCCACCTCTTCTTAATATCTTCTACTTCTGTTAGGTCCATACTGTTTCTGTCCTTTATTGTGCCCATCTTTGCATGACATTTTCTGTTCCTATCTTTAATTTTCTTGAAGAGATCGCTAGTCTTCCCATTCTATTGCTTTTTTCTATTTCCTTTGCATTGATCACTGAGGAAAGCTTTCTTACCTCTCCTTGCTATTCTTTGGAACTCTGCATTCAAATGGGTATATCTTTCCTTTTCTCCTTTGCCTTTCACTTCTTTTCTTTTTCAGCTATTTGTAAGGCCTCCTCAGACAACCAGTTTGCCTTTTGTATTTCTTTTTCTTGGGGATGGTCTTGATCACTGCCTCCTGTACAATGTTGCAAACTTCCATTTATAGTTTTTCAGGCACTCTCTTTATCAGATCTAATCCCTTCAATAGTCATAAAGGATATGATTTAGGTCATACTTGAATGGTCTAGTGGTTTCCCTATTTTCCTCAATTTAAGTCTGAATTATCAATAAGGAGTTCATGAATTGAGCCACTGTCAGCTATCAGTCTTGCTTTTGCTGACTGTATAGAGCTTCTCCATCTTTGGCTGCAAAGAATATAATCAATGTGATTTTCGGTATTGACCATCTGGTGATGTCCATGTGTAGAGTCTCCTCTTGTGTTGTTGGAAGAGGATGTTTGCTATGACCAGTGCATTCTCTTTGGCAAAACTCTGTTAGCCTTTGCCCTGCTTCGTTTTGTACTCCAAGGCAAAAGTTGCCTGTTACTACAGGTAACTTTTGGCTTCCTACTTTTTTTTTTTCCATCTATTTTTATTAGTTGGAGACTAATTACTTTACAATATTGTAGTGGTTTTTGTGATACATTGACATGAATCAGCCATGGATTTACATGTGTTCCCCATCCCGATCCCCCCTCCCACCTCCCTCTCCATCCCATCCCTCTGGGTCTTCCCAATGCACCAGCCCTGAGCACTTGTCTCATGCATCCAACCTGGGCTGGTGGTCTGTTTCACCCTTGATAGTATATTTGTTTCAATGCTGTTCTCTCTGAACATCCCACCCTCACCTTCTCCCATAGAGTCCAAAAGTTTGTTTTGTACATCTGTGTCTCTTTTTCTGTTTTGCATATAGGGTTATCATTACCATCTTTTTAAATTCCATATATATGTGTTAGTATACTGTATTGATCTTTATCTTTCTGGCTTACTTCACTCTGTATAATGGGCTCCAGTTTCATCCATCTCATTAGAACTGATTCAAATGAATTCTTTTTAATGGCTGAGTAATATTCCATAGTGGCTATGTACCACAGCTTCCTTATCCATTTGTCTGCTGATGGGCATCTAGGTTGCTTCCATGTCCTGGCTATTATAAACAGTGCTGTGATGAATATTTGGGGTGCACGTGTCTCTTTCAGATCTAGTTTCCTCGGTGTGTATGCCCAGGAGTGGGATTGCTGGGTCATATGGCAGTTCTATTTCCAGTTTTTTAAGGAATCTCCACACTGTTCTCCATAGTGGCTGTACTAGTTTGCATTCCCACCAACAGTGTAAGAGGGTTCCCTTTTCTCCACACCCTCTCCAGCATTTATTTCTTGTAGACTTTTGGATAGCATTGACTTCCTACTTTTGCATTCCAGTCCCCTATAATGAAAAGGACATCTTTCTTGGGTTTTATAGAATATCTTGTATGTCTTCAGCGAGCCATTCAACTTCAACTTCTTCAGCATTACTGGTCGGGACATAGACTTGGATTACTGTGATATTGAATGGTTTGCCTTGGAAATGAACAGAAATCATTCTGTCGTTTTTGAGATTGCATCCAAGTACTGCATTTCAGACTCTTTTGTTGACTATGAGGGCTACTCTATTTCTTCTAAGGGATTCTTGTCCACAGTAGTAGATATAATGGTCATCTGAGTTAAATTCACCCATTCCAGTCCATTTTAGTTTGTTGATTCCTAAAATGTCGATGTTCACTCTTGCCACCTCCTGTTTGACCACTTCCAGTTTGCCTTGATTCATGGAACTAACATTCCAGGTTCCTATGCAATATTGCTCTTTACACATCAGACTTTACTTGCATCACCAGTCAAATCCACAACTGGTGTTGTTTTTGCTTTGGCTCCATCTCTTCATTCTTTCTGGAGTTTTTTTCCACTGATCTCCAGTAACATATTGGGCACCTACCAACCTGGGAAGTTCATCTTTCAGTGTTCTATCATTTTGCTTTTTCATACTGTTAATGGAGTTCAGAGTGCAAGAAAATCAAGTCATTTGTCATTCCTTTCTCCGGTGGACCATATTTTGTCAGAACTCTCCACCACGAGCTATCTGCCTTAGATGGCCTTATATGGCATGGCTCATAGTTTCATTGAGTTAGACAAGACTGTGGTCCATGTGATCAGATTGGTTAGTTTTCTGTGATTGTGGTTTTCATTCTGTCTGCCTTCTGATGGAGAAGGATAAGAGGCTTATGGAAGCTTCCTGATGGGAGAGACTGACTGAGGGGGAAACTGGGTCTTGTTCTGATAGTGGGGCCATGCTCAGTAAATTTTTAATCCAATTTTCTGTTGAAGGCCTGTATTCCCTCCCTGTTATTTGACCTGAGGCCAAACTATGGTGGAGGTAATGAAGATAATGGGACCTCCTTCAAAAGGTCCCATGCAGACACTGCTACACTCAGTGCCCCCAACCCTGCAGCAGGCCACTGCCAAACCACACCTCTGCCAAAGCCTCCTGGACACTCACAAGCAAGTCTGGGTCAATCTCTGTTGGGTTCACTGCTCCTTTCCTTGGGTCCTGGTACACACAAGTTTCTGTTTGTGCCCAAGAGTATATTTCCCCAGTCCTGTGTAAGTTCTGGCAGCTCTATGGTGGGGTTAATGACGACCTCCTCCAAGAGGGCTTATGCCATACCCAGGTCTACTGCACCCAGAGCCCCTGCCCCTGCAGCAGCCCACTGCTGACCCGTACCTCTGCAGGAGACACTCAAACACAGTTCTGTCTCAGTCTCTGTGGGTCTCTGGGTCCTGGTACACACAGGACCTTTCTTTGTTTGTTTGTTTGAGCCCTTGCAAAGTCTCTGGAAGGTATGCAGTTTGATTCTAAACGTGATTTCACCCCTCCTACCATCTTGCTGGGGCTTCTTTGCATTTGGACGTGGGGTATCTTGTTTTGGTGGGAGCCGACATTCTGCTTTTGACGGCTGTTCAGCAGCGAATTGTAATTTTGGAGTTCTTGCAGGTGAACTTGAACGTATGTCCTTCAAAGCCGCCATCTTGGAGAAAATATTGAGAATGGAGAAGGCTATACATGTGTGGACACAGGGAATATATGGGCGATATCTGTACCTTCCTCACAATTTTGCCATGAATCTAAAACTGCTCTAAAAATAATGACCCCAAAAATGAAACAAATAAACAATATACATTCATGGGTCATTTACTTTGTCTAAGGCTTCTTGGGCACCCAAAGTTGGATAAGTTACATCCTTGATCCAGTTGACTGCTCTCAGACCTCTCCACTCTTCTACTTAAAATTCTCCCATTCTCTCTCAGGTTGCAGGTTTTGGTTAAAGTGTAAAAGAGAAGCACAAAGAAGTTCCTTTTTGGTGATGAAATAGCTCTGCACCTTGACTGTGCTGGTAGTTACATGCACTTAACACATTTGACCACATATCCAGGCACTATGGATAAGCCAAGTTGACAAGTAAAGGCAACCATGACAGGGACTAAGGTTTATAAATTGTCCTTTATTGCAAGCTTTGTTGGCTAAAAAATATATATATGCTTTAAAGTACTGAGGGAGTTAATTTGAAAAGATGATTACAATATGTATAATGAATAAAATCTGAAAGTGTCTCCTAGTCAGCCAGAAAGGAATTTTATTTTTATAACAAGGAGTTAACAAGGCTAGAAAGAATTGTTTACAGAAGAGTGACGTGAACCTGTGGCATGATCAGACAGTTCATATGATGTTCAGGTTCATAAGATGCTGTGATAGAAAACTAGTCAAAAATGCTTTTCCTGATGGCCCACACATTCTCAAGAGGGATCCATTTGAGAGTGTTGCTCCAAGATTCATTTATTTGTTTAAGCATCCCAATATTTGTTAAACTTAAGGGTGAGTTAAAGTTCATAACCATAGACACAGAAGAGAAACTTTAAAATTTGTTCAAGTTACAGTTCTCACAAATCACTGAGGCAAACAGTTCAGCTGATTAATCATTTCCGAGACAAACAATGTGAAATTGGAGGGTCTGTGCCTGAGTTGTTCTAGGTAAACAAGGGGATGACCTACAAATCTTAGCTGGGTTATCAGGGAAAGAGTGACACTTTGCTGTTGCTCAGACCACAAAACATGGTGGGATTTATTTAATAATAACGGTTTTACAGGATCACAGGGCTCTGGTAAATTTCAAAATTGCCAGGTTTCATAGTAAGCTGATTACGAGTTGAGCTTATTTAAGGTTTTCTATTGATAAGAGATTTCAAAGACCTCTAGTTCTGTCTTTGAATTTCTCTCTTCTCCTGCCTTTAGGTTTCCCTAATAATGCCTCCTTAAATAAGAGCAGCAAATTATAAATTTGAGCTATAATCCACTGATGATTGGGTGGGAAAGCCAGTTCAGTTCAGTTGCTCAGTCATGTCTGACTCTTTGTGACCCTATGGACTGCAGCATGCCAGGCTTCCTGTCCATCACCAACTCCTGGAACTTGTTCAAACTCATATTCATCAAGCCAGTGATGAAATCCAATAATTTATCCTCTGTCATTCCCTTTTCTTCCTGCATTGAATTTTAACCATCATCAGGGTTTTTACCAATGAGTCATTTCTTCACATCAGGTGGTCAAAGGACTGTAGCTTCAGGCTCAGCATCAGTCCTTCCAATGAATATTCCGGCCTAGTTTCATGTAGGACTGACTGATTTGGTCTCCATGCAGTCCAATGGACTCTCAAGAATCTTCCCAAACACTGCAGTTCAAAAGTATCAGTTCTTCAGTGCTCAGCTTTCTTTATAGTCCAACATCCATACAGGAATATGGGAAATACCATAGCTTTGACTAGGTGGACCTTTGTTGGCAAAGTAATGTCTCTGCTTTTTAATATGCTGCCTAGGTTTGTCATAGTTTTTCTTCCAAGGAGCAAGCATCTTTTAATTTCATGGCTGCAGACACCATCTGCAGTGATTTTGGAGCCCAAGAAAATGTCGGTCACTTTTTCAATTGTTTCCCCATCTATTTGCCATGAAGTGATAGGACCAAATGCCATGATCTTTGTTTTTTGAATGTTGAGTTTTAAGCCAGATTTTTCACTCTCCTCTTTCACTTTCATCAAGAGGTTTTTCTGTTCTTCTTCACTTTCTGCCTTTAAGTGTGGTGTCATCTGCATATTTGACTTTATTGATATTTCTCCTAGCAATCTTGATTCCAGCTGTGTTTCATCCCGTCCAGCATTTCTCGTGATGTACTCTGCATATAAGTTAACTAAGCAGGGTGACAATATACAGCCTTGACATACTCCTTCCCCAATTTGGAACCAGTCTGTTATTCCATGTCCAGTTCTAACTGTTTCTTCTTGACCTGCATACAGATTTCTCAGGAGGCAGGTCAGGTGGTCTGGTATTCCCATCTCTTTAAAAATTTCCCTAGTTTATTGTGATCTACACAGTCAAGGGCTTTGGCATAATCAATAAAGGAGAAGTAGATATTTTTCTGGAACTCTCTTCTCTCTTTGATGATCCAGCGGGTTTTGCCAATTTGATCTCTGGTTTCACTACCTTTTCTAAATTCAGCTTGAACATCTGAAAGTTCACAGTTCATGTATGTTGAAGCCTGGCTTGGAGAATTTTGAGCATTATTTTGCTAGTGTGTGAGATGAGTGCAATTGTGTGGTAGTTTGAGCATTCTTTGGCATTGCCTTTCTTTGTGATTGGAATGAAAACTGACCTTTTCCAGTCCTGTGGCCACTGCTGAGTTTTCCAAATTTGCTGTCATATGAGTGTATCACTTACAAAGCACCATTTATTAAGCTTTGAAATAGCTCAACTGGAATTCCATCACCTCCACTAGCTTTGTTCATAGTGATGCTTCCTAAGGCCCATTTGACTTCACATTCCAGGATGTCTGGCTCTAGGTGAGTAATCACACCATTGTGATTATCTGGGTCGTGAAGATCTTTTTTGTACAGTTCTTACTGTGTATTCTTGCCACCTCTTCTTAATATCTTCTGCTTCTGTTAGGTCCATATCATTTCTGTACTTTATGTAGGCCATCTTTGCATGATAAGTTCCCTTGGTATCTCTAATTGTCTTGAAGATCTCTAGTCTTTCCCAGTCTATTGTTTTCCTCTATTTCTTTGCTCTGATTTTATCTCTCCTTGCTGTTCTTTGGAACTCAGTGTTCAAATGGTTATATCTTTCCTTTTCTCCTTTGCCTTTCACGTCTTTTCTTTTTTCAGCTGTTTGTAAGGCCTCCTCAGACCACCTTTTTTACTTTTTGCATTTCGTTTTCTTGGGGATGGTCTTGATCACGAACTTCCATCCATTATTCTTCAGGCACTGTATCAGATCTAATCCCTTGAATCTATTTGTCATTTCCACTGTATAATTGTAAGGGATTTGATTTAGGTCATACCTGAATGATTTAGTGGTTTTCCCTACTTTCTTCAATTTAAGTCTGAATTTGACAATAAGGTGTTCATGATCTGAGCCACAGTCAGCTCCCTGTCTTGTTTTTGTTGACTGTATAGAGCTTCTGATTTTGGTATTCACCATCTCGTCCTGTCCATATGTAGAGTCTTCTCTTGTATTTTCAGAAGAGGGTGTTTGCAATGACCAGTGCGTTCCTTTTGCAAAATTATGTTAGCCTTTGCCCTGCTTCATTCTGTACTCCAAGGCCAAATTTGCCTGTTACACCAGGTGTTTCTTGATTTCCTACTTTTGAATTCCAGTCCCCTATAATGAAAAGGACATCTTTTTGTGGATGTTAGTTCTAGAAAGTCTTGTAGGTCTTCATAGAACCATTCAACTTCAGCTTCTTCAGCATTACTGGTCAGGACATAGACTTGGATTACTGTGATACTGAATGGTCTGCCTTGGAAATGAACAGAGTTCATTCTGTTGTTTTGGAGATTACCCCCAAGTACTCCATTTCGGACTCTGTTCTTGACTATGATGGCTACTCCGTGTCTTCTAATGGATTTTGGCCCACACTAGTAGATATAATCGTCATCTGAGTTAAATTCACTCATTCCAGTCCATTTTAGTTCACTGATTCCTAAAATGTCGATGTTCACTCGATGGCATTTCCTGTTTGACCACTTCCAATTTACCTTGATTCATGGACCTAACATTCCAGGTTCCTATGCATTATTGCTCTCACAGCGTTGAACTTTACTTGCACTGTGCTGGATCAACTGTGAGGAGATACCCCACGCCTGCTGCTCGGTGCTGGAGGGCACCTCCAATGCAATGGGGGGACTGTGAGCAGATACCCCATGCCTGCTGCTCGGCACTGGAGCAGCAGTTATGCAGTGCTGGAGTGACTGTGAGGAGATACCCCACGTCCAAGGCAGAAAAGCTCCAGCAAGACAGTAGGCACTTGAGCACCGGCTGCATGGCACTGGAGTGGCAGCTGCACACCACTAGAGTGACTTTGACAAGGTACCCCACCATGAGGTACCCCAATGGCAAAGGAGAAGCCCCAGCAAGATGGTAGGAGGAGTGAGATTGCATTTAGAAACAAACCCCATAACTGTCAGAGATGCTCAGAGGGCTCAAATAAACCTTGTGCACACCAGGATCCAGACACCCCACAGAGACTGAGACAGAACTGTGTTTCAGTGTCTCCTGAGGAGGTATGGGTCAGCAGTAGACTGCTGTAGGGGCAGGGGCACTGGGTGCAGTAGACCTGGGTTTTGCATAAGCCCTCTTGGAGGAGGTCACCATTAACCCCACCATAGAGCCACCAGAACTTACACAGGACTGGGAAAACAGATTCTTGGAGGGCACAAATAGAATCTTGTGTGTACCAGGACCCAGAAGAAAGGAGCAGTGACCCTACAAGAGACTGACCGAGACTTTCTGTGAGTGTTCAGGAGTCCATGGTGGAGGCATGGGTCAGCGTGGCCTGCTGCAGGGTTGGGGGCACTGAGTGCAGCAGTGCCTGCATGGGACCTTTTGAAGGAGGTCCCATTATCTTCATTACCTCCACCATAGTTTGGCCTCAGGTCAAATAACAGGGAGGGAACACAGCCCCACCCATCAATAGAAAATTGGATTAAAGATTTATTGAACATGGCCCCATCATCCATCAGAACAAGACCCAGGTTCCCCCTAAGTCAGTCTCTCCCATCAGGATGCTTTCATAAGCCTCTTATCCTTCCCCATCAGAGGGCAGAGAGAATGAAACCCACAATCACATTAAACCAACCAATCTGATCACATGGACCACAGCTCTGTCTAAACCAATGAAACTGTGAGCCATGCCATGTAGGGCCACCCAAGACAGACAGGTCATGGTGGAGAGTTCTGACAAAACATGGTCCACTGGAGAAGGGAATAGCAAACCACTTCAGGACTCTTGCCTTGAGAACCCCATGAACAATATGCAAGAGAAGAAAGATAGGACACTGAAAGATGAACTCCCCAGTCGGCAGGTGACCAATATGCTACTGGAGATTAATGGAGAAATAACTCCAAAAAGAATGAAGAGACTGAGCCAAAGCAAAAACAACACCCAGTTGTGGGTGTGACTGTGGATGGAAGTAAAGTTCGATGCTGTAAAGAAACAACTTAACCTAACATATAAATAAATTAGAAAAGGAAGAACAAATGGAGCCCCAAATTTTCAGGATGAATGCAATAATAAAGATCAGAGGGGACATTGATAAAATAGAGATTCTTCCCTTCCCTGAAGTAAAAAAGATCAATGAAACAAAGAGATATTTTTTTTTTGAAACATAAACATAATAAGGAAGTCCCTAGACAGGTTAATCTAAAATAAAAGAGAGATGACTGAACTAAACAAAATAATAAATGCAAAAGATAGATTACTAACAATATCACAGTAATATGAAAAAAAGTCATAAGAGAATACTATAAATATTTATAGTATTTTTTTTTGTCCAACAAATTGGACAACCTAGAAGAAATTGACAAATCTCTAGGAACACACAATATTCCAAAACTGAATCAGGAGGAAGTGTATAATTTGAACAGATGAACCACTAGTACTGAATTTGAACTTATATTTAAGAATCTCTTAGCAAAATAAAATTCAGGACCACACAGCTTTACAACAGAATTTTCCAAGCATATAAAGAATAGCTTATATCCAAACTTCTCAATTTCAAAAAATTTAGAAGATGGTGCACTACCAAATTCATTCTACAAAGCCACCATTATCCTGACACTGAAACCAGACAAAAACATCACCAAACAAGAAAATTAAATGCTACTATTTCTGATGAATATAGATGATCAAATTCTTAACAAAATATTAGAGAACCAAATTGAACAACACATTGAAACCATCACACACCATGATCAAGTTGGAGTTATTCCAGGGGTACAAGGATGGTTCAATATCTGCAAATCAATCAGTGTGGTACAGCACATTAGGAAATAGAAGGACAAAACTTACATTATTATCTAAATAGATGCTGTAAAACCATTTGGCAAAATTCAATATTCAATCATTACAAAAACTCTCATCATACTTGATATGGAGGAAATGCATCTGAACATAATAAAGGTCATTTATAACAAACACAACTAATATATTCAGTGGCAAAAAGCTCAAAATTTTCCTTTAAAATCAGAAACAAGGCAAGGATGCCCACTCTTGCCACTTCTAAAATAATCGAAGTCCTAGTCACAGTAATCACTCAAGGAAAAGAAATAAAAGTCATCCAAATTGGAAGGAAGAAGTAAAACTGTCATTACTTGCAGATGACATGATACTATATACAGAAAACTATAAACCACCACCAAAATACTATTAGAATTAATAAATGAACTCAAAATAAATTCAAGCCCTAAATGAAAGACTGGAAACTATGAAACTCCTAGAAGAAAAAAATGTAGGAAGAACACTCTTTAACATAGTTCATAGCAATATTTTTTCATCTGTCTCCTAAGGAAAAGAAAATAAAAGA